>NC_068416.1:931017-1088428 GCF_023724105.1 Carassius gibelio
TGTACCAATAATTCACTCAGCAGTCCGGACTACCCTCTGTAGACTTCTGAGTTCAGATTAAGAAGCTGAGTTTAACCAGACAATTACTGAAGTGCAGAGGATGGATTTAATGATGGTGGAGTGGAACTGTTTCAGCAGCTTCTGTGGCAGGTTACATTTCCGCAGCTGTGAAGGAAGTACTACCTCTAATGGGCCTTTTTCACAATGGAGTCAATGTGAATGTCCCACTTCAGGTCCTGAGAGATAGTGAAGTCCACTGCAGTCTCAGTACTGTTCATGAGTACTGTTTGAGCATGTTAAGCTCCAGGTTGTTGAGAGTGCACCAGACAGCCAGATCTTTAACCTCCTGTCTGTAAGCAGACTCATCAAAGTTCTGAATGAGGCCAATAAGTGTGCTGTCATTTGCAAACTTCAGGAGCTTCAGAGGGGCCGTTGATTCTCCACAGTGTTGGGGGGTGGTATCTTGTAGTTGTCATTGTTGTCATTGTCATTGTTGTAAGTTAGATGAGTCCTGCTAGGAATACACATATCCTCACAGAAACTGATATAAGATGTCACGTCCAGATCAGTGGCGGGAGCTTCAAATACACTCCAATCAGTGGTCAAAACAAGATTGTAAATCCTGCTCTGCATCCTTATTCCATCTTTTTACAGTCCTTAATACAGGTTTAGCTGATTTTAGTTTCTGCCTGTAAGTCAGTTTAAGATGAACCAGACAGTGATCAGAATGTTCCAAAGCTGCTTGTGGAACAAAGTGATATGCATCCTTTATTGTTATGTAACAGTGATCCAATAAATTGCTGTCTCTTGTGGGACATGTGATGTGCTGTCTGTATTTTGGCAGTTCGCTGGAGAGATTGGCTTTATTAAAGTCCCTGAGAATGATTAAAACAGAGTCTGGGTGTTGTTGTTCTGTCTCTGTGATATGATCAGCTAGTTTCTGTAAAGCTAGGCTTACATGCACTTGCGGAGGAATGTAAACACTCACTAGAATGAACGAGTGAAACTCCTGTGGTGAATAGAATGGCTTGCAGTTGACAAACAGCATTTCTAGATCAGGGCAGGACATCTTATTTAACACAGTTACATCTGTACACCACCATTCATTGAATTAAAAGCATGTTCCGCCGCCGTGCAATTTCCCCATTGATTCTGCATTGCAATACGCTCTAAACAGCTGAAAGTCTGCCCCTACCTGGCCGTACTAACCTTATTCAGCACCATATCGAGACAGAGCCAGGCGTGGAAGTTCGCAGCCAGCTCTATCGCTTGCCTGAACACAAAAAAAGTAGTTCAGGCTGAATTATGCTCTATGCTTGAAATGGGAGTAATAGAAGAATCCAACAGTAACTGGGCGAGCCCGATTGTTCTAGTTCCGAAAACTGATGGCTCAGTCCGTTTCTGTGTGGATTATCGCAAGGTGAATACTGTGTCAAAGTTTGACGCATATCCAATGCCGCGGGTTGACGAATTGCTTGATCGGCTCGCTATGGCTTGTTTTTATTTGACACTGGACTTAACAAAGGGATACTGGCAAATCCCCTTGTCTCCATTGTCCAGACAAAAAGACAGCTTTCACAACGCCGTTTGGATTACAAAAATTTGTAACACGTCCGTTCAGGTTGTTGGGGCACCGGCCACCTTTCAGCGTCTCATGGATAAGATTCTTCGGCCCATGCTGCATATGCGGTTGCTTATTTAGATGATATCATTATATTTAGTAATGATTGACAGCGGCATATGCAGCATCTGAGGGCTGAGATATGCAGCATCTGAGGGCTGAGAAAGAATGCCTTGTCATGAGATGGGCCGCCCTCACCCTCCGCTATTATCTCCTGGGACAGGAATTCACCCTATGTTTGGACCACGCTCTACTGCAGTGGCTCGACCGCATGAAGGATACCAACGCTTGGATCACTCATTGGTATTTAGCTCTACAGCCTTTTAAGTTCAAGGTGATCCACAGGCCGGGTGTTCAGATGGCTGTGGCTGACTTTCTCTCCAGAAAGGGTAGGTGGGGGCTGCAGGCCGGATGGCTCCCTGGCCTGAGTTGGGCAGTGGGGGTATGTGGCAAGGGGGGCGTGGTTTAGTGAAGTCTGCAGTGGGAGAGAGAGCCAGGAGATGAACGGTGAGTGGGTTAAATGCAAATAACCAGCACCTGTGTCTTGTTTAAGTAATTGTTGTGGAGAGAGTATTTAACATCAGGAGAAATAGGGGTATGCGAGAGAGAGAAGGACTGCTGATAACCCATTCCAGAAGGAGAAACCTCACGAAAGTGATAGTTATTGAGTTGTGTTTATGTTGGTGTTGTTGACAACGTGAGCAGTTGAAGAGTGAACTGTGCAAATAAAAGTACTGTCAGCAGTCAAGTCAACCCCATCCTCTTCCTTCCCACTCATTAATGTGTTACAAATACGATAGAATGTAAAATGGAGGCAGCTTCTCTGCAGGTGGCATAAGCACTGTCAGTCAGGGCCGATGAGTACCTATAGGCCCGGTAGTGGTGGAGTTGAAAACCAGCGCAAGCCACCTCAAGAAACTATTCATCCAGCTATGAGAGTTTGGGACATGCTAGAGGCTTCCTAGGTAACCTAAAATTTGCATATTAAAATTTTTACTGTGTAGCCTTGTTAAGTATAGATTATGCCTACTGACATACTGTATACCTACCAACTTGGCTCACCTGCTTCAGCAATGAAGAACATTTGTGTCCAACCCTCTCAGCAACCCGGGCAAGCATAGCCCCCATTCCCATATTCGAAAAAGGTATTGTTGGCCACCCAGAAGGCATCAGTGCTGCTGGATCACCATCTCCAGAAAGGTCTGGCTCACCCTCTGTTGTGTCAAGGGGAGCGATGAAGGATACAAGTGGTACCCCACGGGAGGGTCCATCCTGTTCCCTAGGCAGCTCCACTTGCTACAAGGTGCCGGTTGGAAGGAGGAGCCCACAGGGTTGGTACTTCAGAGGGGAATTCCTCACAGTCACCATAAGAACAGTCTGGCTACTGCCAGAAGAACATTAGATTTAGGCAGAGGCATTGGAACCACTCCCTTTTGCGGGAAATGGAGCCTGGTCCAAAACTCTGCGATGGTCAGTTTCCATGACAGCATGACTTGGCAATGAACGCCACCTCAGGATGCTTAACACCCAGACACGTGAGGCAGTGATTGTGACCATCAACCGACACCAAGTGATGACCACATCCAGAAATGCAAGAGTGGAAATGTATCTTTAAAAAGCATTGGATGCTCTTTTAGAGATTGCTGAAGTGCACATGGAAGAAGGGCGCCAGCAACACAAACAGGGGATAGTGAAGCCTGATGTGTGCAACCCACATGACACAGGAAGAACCACCTCTGCTGAAGCGCCATACCGCCAACACCAGAGCTTCTTAAGAGCATGCTGAACTCGTTGAGTCTTCACTCTGTAGCAGGGAAGTCAGGAGCAGAATGATATAACTGCTCATCTCCAAAGCGAAAAGCTTAGTATGTGTTGCACCTGCTGCCTAGTTATACTCACGCTGCGATCAGCAGCAGCTGGAAGAAATCATTGCATGCCAATGTGCATTGGCTTGTTTCATTTACACTCAAAGTAGATTGGTCTCTCTAAGCGAGATCCCAATTTGTCAGTCATAACCAACATGACATCAAGAGTGACCGACTGAAAGGGTACTAGCTGCATAGCTATTCTAAAAAGATTGAAATTTACAGTGAGAGCAAGTGATTTATTCATGATTATATTAAGGAAAAGAGAAACTGCACTGAAGCCAGAAGTATACTTCAGTTTTTATTTGCATGCTAAGGTACACATACAGTGTGTGATGTAAATTTCATCAGCAGCATAGCACACATGTACTGTACTCACACAGGCAGAATGTTTGGAAGTTTGTCCAGTTTCTTTTCTATTTCTCAGCATGGGCATCTATTGTTGCAGTTTCTAGTATTCTAGTACATCACATATTTGTAAAAATAATAATAATAAACTATAATGGCTTCCTAAACATTCCCTCCATCTGTCCTTGGTCATTTAAACAGACAGTCATACCCCAGTGTCACACCACTGGTTGAGCTATTGCTGTGTCAGGCTGGATGGGGTATTCGAAAAATAGAGCTAGGTTTTGTTCACGAGTTCACCCTTACATCTAATCTGAAGGCGAATAGTAGACATATTTTGGCGTGCTGTCAAAGGATGATTATCTGATCGTGCTTCTCCTGAACTTTGTTAATAAAACCACATTTCACAAGTTCACCCTTACATCTAATCTGAAGGCGAATAGTAGGCATATTTTGACGTGCTGTCCTGGGGGAGGGGTCCGGGCCCGGAGCATAGCCAGAACCCAAATAACTCCCCAAAAGAAGCATAAAGCCAGACAGCAACCAGAGAGCTAAATTTAGTTGCCCCCCAAAATATGCGTTTTGGGAAGAAAATGCAGAGCTGAATACGAGGCGCGGTTTGTTGCATCTGACGGAGGGCTCTCACTGTGACTGAAGGGGGCCTGTGGTTCTGCTGCACCGGGAGGCAGAACCCCGTCCGCCGCTGAGCGCGCAGCGCAACTCAATGACGGACGAAGGGCTCACGCTGCGACCGGAGGGAGCCACTGCCCTGCTGCACCGGAAGGGAGAGCCCTGTCCGATGCTGAATGGCAAGGAGATTGTAACGACAGCTGGAAGGCCTTTACTTTGGCCGAAGAAACGATAATTGACTGAGTTGGGAAGGAGAGGCTTCAATATATATATATATATATATATATATATATATATATATATATATATATATATATACAGTATTGTTCAAAATAATAGCAGTACAATGTGACTAACCAGAATAATCAAGGTTTTTAGTATATTTTTTATTGCTACGTGGCAAACAAGTTACCAGTAGGTTCAGTAGATTGTCAGAAAACAAACAAGACCCAGCATTCATGTTATGCACGCTCTTAAGGCTGTGCAATTGGGCAATTAGTTGAAAGGGGTGTGTTCAAAAAAATAGCAGTGTCTACCTTTGACTGTACAAACTCAAAACTATTTTGTACAAACATTTTTTTTTCTGGGATTTAGCAATCCTGTGAATCACTAAACTAATATTTAGTTGTATGACCACAGTTTTTTAAAACTGCTTGACATCTGTGTGGCATGGAGTCAACCAACTTGTGGCACCTCTCAGCTGTTATTCCACTCCATGATTCTTTAACAACATTCCACAATTCATTCACATTTCTTGGTTTTGCTTCAGAAACAGCATTTTTGATATCACCCCACAAGTTCTCAATTGGATTAAGGTCTGGAGATTGGGCTGGCCACTCCATAACATTAATTTTGTTGGTTTGGAACCAAGACTTTGCCCGTTTACTAGTGTGTTTTGGGTCATTGTCTTGTTGAAACAACCATTTCAAGGGCATGCCCTCTTCAGCATAGGGCAACATGACCTCTTCAAGTATTTTAACATATGCAAACTGATCCATGATCCCTGGTATGCGATAAATAGGCCCAACACCATAGTAGGAGAAACATGCCCATATCATGATGCTTGCACCTCCATGCTTCACTGTCTTCACTGTGTACTGTGGCTTGAATTCAGAGTTTGGGGGTCGTCTCACAAACTGCCTGTGGCCCTTGGACCCAAAAAGAACAATTTTACTCTCATCAGTCCACAAAATGTTCCTCCATTTCTCTTTAGGCCAGTTGATGTGTTCTTTGGCAAATTGTAACCTCTTCTGCACATGCCTTTTTTTTAACAGAGGGACTTTGCGGGGGATTCTTGAAAATAGATTAGCTTCACACAGACGTCTTCTAACTGTCATAGTACTTACAGGTAACTCCAGACTGTCTTTGATCATCCTGGAGGTGATCATTGGCTGAGCCTTTGCCATTCTGGTTATTCTTCTATCCATTTTGATGGTTGTCTTCCGTTTTCTTCCACGTCTCTCTGGTTTTGCTCTCCATTTTAAGGCATTGGAGATCATTTTAGCTGAACAGCCTATCATTTTTTTGCACCTCTTTATAGGTTTTCCCCTCTCTAATCAACTTTTTAATCAAAGTACGCTGTTCTTCTGAACAATGTCTTGAACGACCCATTTTCCTCAGCTTTCAAATGCATGTTCAACAAGTGTTGGCTTCATCCTTAAATAGGGGCCACCTGATTCACACCTGTTTCTTGACAAAATTGATGACCTCAGTGATTGAATGCCACACTGCTATTTTTTTGAACACACCCCTTTCAACTAATTCAACTAATTGCCCAATTGCACAGCCTTAAGAGCGTGCATATCATGAATGCTGGGTCTCATTTGTTTTCTGAGAATCTACTGAACCTACTGGTAACTTGTTTGCCACGTAGCAATAAAAAAATATACGAAAAACCTTGATTATTCTGGTTAGTCACATTGTACTGCTATTATTTTGAACAATACTGTATATATATATATATATATATATATATATAATTATTATTTATTTTTTTTATATAAATTATATTACAATATTTATTTATTTATATATCTATATGATATATTTTATAATACTATATTATATAATATAATATATATATTTTTTTTCTTTTTTTTGCATTAACATAAATTATATACTAATAATTATTTATCAGCTGATCAGGACTGCATGGCCTGCCTTTATGTGGCTTTGATTGTACCTGATGTAACTTTTGAAAGCTTCTGATGACCAACGACCCAGAGCCTGTATCTGATTTTGGGAGAGTCCTTTCTGAGCTGCTGTAGTTGCTGCCCCAATGCGGAATGAGTGGCTGGAAAAAATTTCTGCATGAAAGCCTGATTGCATAAGGATGAGCTTTAAATGTTTTTGGAACAAAAAACGTGTAACGGGATGGTTGGAGTCGTCGACAAAGAGAGGGTCCAGTGCGGCTTTAGATTGGGCGTTCCTGAACTGGATATAAGAAACGAGAGCCTGATAAGGTTGAATTGGAGATGGGAGATTGAAAATGTATATGTAGTGGCCTTTCCTTTCTTGGTTTGTCATACTTTGTTTAATGGAGTAAGCGATGGTTTCGTCATCCATTATGCACAAATCAGAGAATGTCGGGTGGAGTTTGGGGTTGAATTTCGAGGTAATTGCAATATCTGAACATCTCAGAAAACCGAAAAAAGCCAATAGGAACATGGTATCTAGGGTACGAGCGGTATGGATCGAATGATACCCTGTGTGGAGATTTTGGATGCAGTTTGTGAAGATGTCGAGAGTTATGGGTTGTCTGGAATCCGGGTTTGATGGGCGAGCTCTCTGAATTCCTTTGATTAGAAGAGAAGTTTACAAATTATTTATCTCGGAGGAGGGGAAGCCGTGGATTAGTTTGTGAAAAAATTGAACACCACTTAAGTAACCTTTAATAGAACCTGCTTGGAGGTTCTTCACGGTACTGAGGAAAGAAATAAATTAATTAATTGAGAGGAGAGGAGAGAAAAATCGGGGAATGGCAAGTGATAGGAGAGGTGAAAAGTTTTGAAACATCTCCACCCTGTAAGATACGACTGGATGGTTCTGGGAGAAACTGCATGTAGGATAGAGTCGATGGATGCGTCGAGAAGGGGTTTGAGGGGATGCGTTATGGGAATATGAGTTGTGAATAGAGAGGTACTGGGGTTGGTGATGTGTCTGCCTCCGGAGCCAGTGTTCTGAATTTCTGAAACATGAAACGAGAGATAGAATCAGCAATTAGATTTTTGGATCCGGGAATGTGTTTAGCAATTATGATAAATTGATCACATGCTGAAATCCATATTAAACGTCTTAGTAGTGGCATGAGAGCGAGGGAATTGGAACGGCCTTTATTTATGCAATGCACAGTCGCTTCGTTATCGCAGTATACTAAAATGCTGCTTGACGTCCAATTTTTTCTCCATAGAAAGGCTGCGACAACTAAGGGGTAGAGTTCGAACAGCGCAGAGGATTGGGGAGACTCGAGCATCTGGGGGGGCCACAGAGTTGCGAACCAATGGCCTTGATAAAATCCCCCGAAACCGACGGATGGGGCTGCATCGGTAAACAATTGGATGTCGTCGGGGGGAGACACCAGATCGCTGTAGAAAAAAGTTAAGCCATTCCATTGTCTGAGGAAGGTGATCCATAAACTGAGTTCAATGCGACATGCCTGGTTTATGATAATTTGATTAACTAAGGCATGCACGGAGGATGCGAGTGCGAGATGATGAGAGATAAAAGGGTGGCCTTGCGGGATTATGCACATTGCGAAGTTAAGATGCCCGAGCAAAGAGAGGAGATCGCGCTTTGAACAACTCTGGCACTCTGCCAAGGAAGAAGCCACTAAAATTATTTTGTCTATTTTTTTCCTTTGGCAGAGAGGCCTGGAATTTGATTGAATCCAGGTTAATACCTAAGAATTCAATTAAATGGGTTGGTCCCAAAGATTTCTCGTGCGCAATGGGGATTCCTAGCTCTTAGATAACCCTGTGGACAGTTGTGATATTTTAGGCTGGAATTGCATCGGGAGGTGATACGATAAGAAAGTCATCGAGCAGGTGGATTAGGTCAGGAATTGAATAGTTATTAGAAAGAATCCAGCAGATTGCCTCTGATAACATATCGAAAATTCTTGGGCTGCTTTTACATCCGAAAGTAAGGCGTACTGGGGCCGGATCATGAAGCCTGACTTGACTTCTTTTTTGATTAATTTATCTACTGTGTCTGGTTCTGCGAGTGCGGATTGAAGATTTTTGCAAATAATGTTCTGTGAGATTGGGCATGTAGTGCCGGGATTAAATCCCTGTTTGAGGCCAGATAGAAGAAAATTGGTAAAATTTTTGTCTGGGTGGTGTGAAAGTTCAGAGGAAAGATGAGAAATATTAATCGGAGTCGATAAGTAGTTTCTAGATTTTTTATTGGTAGCTTTCATGTGTGGGCATACTGTACGAGCGTGAGCTCCACCACAGTAATTACAGACATGGGGAAACCTGCATTGCTGTCTCACGCAATTTCCTCTGTTGAAATTACCGCAGACCTGTTGGTTACCCTTGGCTGAGAAGGATTCTCTCCTAAGATTTGATGCTGGATGGGTGGTAGCCGGACGTGGAACGTAGCTGGTTGACTTGATTTGCGTCGGTTCTGGGCAGGGAATAATAGCTGGACTAATTTGAGGGCATGAGATGGTCGAGTGAGCTACTGACCTGCAGACTGCGCATGATATATTGCGACAGCAAAAAAATATGCGGCTGTGAAGATCAGCATCCAGGGCACCCCAATAGGGGCATTGATTCCACTGGGCTACACGTACTGCACATTTGGCTGAAAATAGCTTGTGGTATGTGTAAAAAGGGGTTCCGCCATAAGACAGCGCGAGTTCCACGACTATAGCCAGATAGTCATTGAGTCCGCGCCGTCTATAGGGAAAAGCAGAGCAGATTACCTCCGTATAGCGGCTAAATGCGATCGTGAATTCGGAAAAAGAAAGGGGCGGGATGAACTGGGAGTCTAATTTTTTAAAGTTACTGAGAAATCTCCCCAATCTATTTGTCGGTAGGAATCAGCCAGAGGGAGCAGAGAGAGGAGAGATCAACATCCGCACCTGCGAGAATCTGTGATTTGATGGAACTAGGCACGGGGGGTGGTTCCATAGCGGTGGCATTCAGTAGAGTATGTAGAGGGTCGCTGTGAATAGAGTATACTGCGGTTTAGCTTGGGAAGAGGAGTTTGAAGGAAGATGAGGAGGGGCCATAACCGTTTACGGAGGCATCCTCACGCACGGATTATCCCCTGGAGCTAGGATCGGCCCGTAGGGAAAAGGATGGAGGGAGAAAGGCGGAAATGAGGGAGGGGTTGTACCCGTTTGCGGAGGCATCCTCACTCATGGATTGAACCACGGTGCTTGGGGAAGCCCGTAAGGAGAGGAAGAGGAAGATGGAAAGGAGGAAGGAGGCCAGCCTGCTTGTGTTGCTGGCTGAGGATTCCCAGCTTGGGTGTCTGCAACTGGGGCTGCTGGCCATTGGTGGGGAAAAGAAAAAGTGGAACGGTAAAAGTAAGGAGGCTAGTTTTTGCAGCCGAAAGTAAAGTAGAAAGCAGTGGAGGTTGGAAATTCACACCTGTGGGCACTGTCTGCATGCGGCGAGGCAGCTGAAGGAGCTGCAGAGATAGGTTGTGAAGAGGGAAGCAGTGCGATGGGAGGAGCGGGCGAATTTGGGGCGTGGCCCCGACCTGCTGATGATCTGCCATGTCCTTACGCTTGGGGGGAGCCGGAACTTGAGCTGGAAGAAGATGACATTTGTGAGACAAGTTGTTTAGACCTGTAGGCTTTGGTTACCTTTTTGGAGCCAGGTGAATTATTTCCCATTGTGCTATAAAGCTCATAGAGTCGAGCTTTGCTCATGTTACGAGAAAACCTAACATCTGAATTTGACAGCGCTTGTCTTAATCCTGCGACGGTCCATTTTCCAATGGGTGGGATGGATGGTGAAGCCAATGCATGTGATGATGATGGTGATTGGATTGGCTGTCTCGATGGTGGAGGTGAACGGAGACTTCGAGGCTTAGGTGTGTGCGTATCAGACCTAGTTCGTCATGCTCGTGCTGAGGCCTGGGGCTCTGCGCTGCATCCGGGTTGAGGAGGTGCCATGGGGCCAGCAGAGGAAGGTGCTTTAGAGCCGGTGGCTTGCTGGGAAGCTTCTAGCTCGTTGTCTGAAGGGAAAAGTTTGAGTTCCGACATCTGGCAGACGAGTGGATGCCGAAAAACTGTTGTGGGACAGGAGGTAGGAAGACTGGATATACATACGCTTGTGTGCTATTTAAAGGGGGGGTGAAATGCTCATTTTCACTCAATCTCCTGTTAATCTTGAGTACCTATAGAGTAGTACTGCATCCTTCATATCTCCAAAAAGTCTTTCGTTTTATTATATTTATAAGAGAAAAATAGTCTGTGCCGATTTTTTTCGGAAAAACACGAGCCGCTGGAAGCGTGACGTGTGGGCGGAGCTATAGAATCACGAGTGCGAGTAGGCTTTTGCGTTGAGAGCGTTTGGAAGCTGTGACATTACCGTGAGGAAAAAACCATCATCCAAAACAAACCATGGCTAACAGTCAGATTCAGCCGTTTATTTATGATCCAGAATCAGATCCCGAGGCTGAACGAGAGCAGCAGCAGCAACGACTACAACAGGAAGTCTCTATGTGGTATGTATTGAAACTGTATATATTTGCTTATGTAAGCCCTCTCTCCCGGGTCCTTTCTGACGCTCCTGGCTCTTGCTCCGAGCGGGGCTCGAACCCGGGTCTCCGGCATGGGAGGCGGATCTCTTGAGATCGGGGAGTGAGGTTTACCTGCACAGCACTACTCGCTGGCCTCCATTACACTTAGCGGTTTTGGAAAATAACTAAGTTCCACTTTATGTCGTCTTTTTTTTTTCTTTAAAGGTGTACAAGGTTTACTTGATGTGCTTACGCGCCGATAGCTAAGTTAACAACACAGAGATATTTTAAGCAGTTTTACTCACCGCCTGCGGTTCCAACACACGATCGTGACCCTTTTTCGTTGGGATTGCATCATCCTTAAGAAATAAACGATACGCAAATCCGGCGTCAAACTGGGCCTTGTTTGTAAAACAAGAATCATCTTCGAAATGCAGGGAACAAACAAAAACACTTGCACAACTCCGTCGATGCTCTTTAAAAATAAACTCCATCCACTGGTCCCTTAATGTTTTTTTTTTTTTTGGTAATCTGTGCAGGGTTGTCTCGCAACCAAAAACACACTTATTTTGTGACATTTCGCTCTTGCTCTGATCAGTGAATGTCTCTGCTCTGATATACGGGAGCGTGCTCTTCCGGGAGAAGTGCCCTTAGGACCCATATAAGGAAATTCCGCTCCATCTAACGTCACACAGACCCATACTCGAAAAAAACTTTCCGAAACTTGTGACAAACCGGAAGGAGTATTTTTGGAACAAAAATACCCCTTCAAATGCACAACTTAATTTTTGAAACTTTGTCCATGTTTAGCATGCGAATCCAACTCTTTAACAGTATAAAAAACTCAGTGTGCATGAAATAGCATTTCACCCCCCCCCTTTAAGATGATTAGCTAAACAAGATGCACCTGTGCCAAATTGGATGATTATCTGATCATGCTTCTCCTGAACTTTGTTAATAAAACCACATATAAATCCATAGAGATGCCTATTATGCTATTTGGGGAAAATTACCTACACAAAGCTTACTTATTGTATAACTGACACTGGATTTTTTTTTGTTTAAATGAAATATTATATTAAATTGGAATTTTAATGGTTTGAAAAAAGGAAGCCTGACACTGGATTTTTTTTATTTTTTTTTATGGGAGTATTATATTTGATTTTTTTTTATGTTTTGAAAAAGGAGGCATTACTTGTTTGTTTGTTTGTTTGTTTGTTTGTTTGTTTGAAAAGGGAAGTGAATAAAAAATGAGACATGTTCGCTCAACTGCAGGTAGGCAGTAACAATAATAGTATTTCACCTGAACCTTAAACCAAAATATATGTTTGACATGCTTGGCTAATTCATTGTGGCCAGAGTTTCACAATTTACAAATGCTCTTCATTGCTGAAGTAGGTAACCAAGTCAAAGAAATGTCACCTGCCAGTAGACATAATGTCTAATGTTCACACTGTATAAAAAAAATAAAATAAAAAACAACTACTTGGTAATATGTACATTTTAGGTTACCTAGAGCATTTTTACAGTATGTTAGATTATTACAGTATGTTGGAATATTTTTGTCCATAAAAAGTCAGTGCAGTCCAAAACAATATTGGATCCCACTGGCATTCAATGTATGGGTGAAACACTAAAACTAAATATGTTATTTTGTGTTCCACAGGATAAAGTAGGTCATACGGGTTTGGAACAACATGAAGGGTGAGTAAAAGTTTCAGAATTTAAATTTTGGGTGAACTATCCATTCAAGATGTGATAAATAATAATAATAAATAATAACAAATTGAAGTATACATTCGGAGTGATTTAAAAACGATTTGAACCACTATTAATATTTACAGCTTCATATCATGAAAGCATGTTCTACTTGCTAACACCCAGATAGATATGCACACAAGTTCTACTAATCTTGTGACTTTTATTTTGTGCAGCATGTCAGTTTTCTGCTCATGTGAGCAATCCAAAATATTTAATTGATAAGTAGTTGGAGCGAGGATGCACAGAGGTTAGTCTTGCCATCTCATGTACCATGTGCCTCATTGCTGATAAGGAGCCAAGCTTGAACATCCAGTGGTCACTGGGGATGCACCAGGGGCCGCGTTCTGTGTCAGATCCCTGGAGTTCCTTTTGGTTAAGTTACCTCGCCTAAAAGCAAGGGAAAACAGTTTTAACTAAACATCTTTCTCAGTATCTTAGAGGACTGTTTTGACATTCATGACAGAGTCACTTTGCTTTCTCCCTCCTTAAGGGAGGTGGACAGTCTCTTAGGACCAAGCCAGACAGACTCAAAAATCTCATTAACCTTTAAGTGATTCAGATGAATATGCTATCCTTAATTTGTGAGTATTCACTCTGAATTGCTGTATGTGTGTGGGGTGTGGGGTGTGTGGGTGGGGTGTTGGGCATTTTATATACAAAAATATTGGGGACACAACTCAGTTCTTGAATTCAGGTGTTTCAATCAGACCCATTGCCACATGTGTATAAAATCAGATACTTAGGCATGCATTCTACGATTCACAAACATTTGTGGGGAAAAAGGATGCCACCTTTGCAATCAATTTGTTAAATTTTCTGCCTGAAAGATATTCCACGGTTAAATATTAGTCTTATTAAAGTATTTTAGCACTTTATTAATATGAGAAACTCAATCAAAAAGTAGAAGACCATGTAAAGTTACAGAGAAAGGTCATCGGGTAAATGTTGCCAACGCTAATCCGACTTCCACTGGCATTAATGTGAGCTCAAAAACTGTGTGGCGGGATCTTCATAGAATGAATGTCCATGTCTTGTAGTATATGCGGCTGCATTCCTTATAGGTAATTAAAAGAACTCAAGTCTGTGAGTATTGATGCTAGTTACATTAAGGTCCCGCTAGAGGGAAGTGTTATGTTGTGGATGTGTAGAAGTTGTTGCATCCTGTTGGTGCGTGTATGTTCTAGTGGCGGTATTAAAGCTGATCAACAGTCACAGTGCTCTCCTCTGATGTTTCATATAAACAAACCCACATAACAAGAACATGATAGCTGAGCATTTGCATGTAAGCCTCATAACACCTAATGCCAACGATGTTAGGTGAAGGCAGGTTGCCAAAATGACAGCTTGTGAATTTTTTTTTGTTTTGTTTAAAAAAGTTTATTTGTATAGCGATCTTCATGAATTGCAAATCGTTGCAAAGCAGCTTTACAGAAAATTAAAGATTCTACATTATATATAGTAATAACTTATCAGTTGGGGACTATCTCAAGTTGATTTCAATTATAGCAAAATTTGGTAGTCTTGTGTGTCTGAGGGTTGGCATCATCTGAGGTCCTCTGGGGTTTGGCATGATCTCTTCTCAGGTGTTCGGTTATCTCAGGTCTTTGTAAAGGCTGGACCCAGACTAAGCTTGTCTAATTCCTAGTTACCATGGGATGGCAATCCTGTGACAGAAACAGAGAAGGTAATATAGAAAAATTTGTGTAGCTGCTGTTTCAACTAACCAAAAAATTATGTCGTCAACCCAAGCAAATGAATGAAAATGCGCATTTGATCAGATATAAATGAAGTACAAGGGTATGAGCAAGGTTCTGAACCGGTTCATGAAATTAAAACAAAATCCGGAAACAAACAAAATTTTGACAGGAACAGAAACAGAATCAGAACCAGAAACTAATCAAAATGTATAGTTCCAAACAGAAATAGCCATTAACTGGTTAATAACATTATTTTAACAATCCATTTAATATTTGAAACTTGCTGTCAACCAATCAGGAATTCAAGTAAGACCTGCAAATGTGACGCTGATAAATCCAGCGACTGAAATGCCCACTAAGCTGTGAACTTTGAATAGGTAAGTCACAATGGCAATGCATTAGAGTTTATCCGATTATCGTGTAAGATGGATTCAACAGATCACACATACAACTGCAGCACTTCTGTGAATGGAGAAAAAAGAATTAAATGATAGGGTTACATTAAAAGGAACATATACTGTAGTTTCGGTTCACTGACTCAGTCCAAAATTCTTTGAAAGGAAAACTACAGAAGAAAGTAGTTTTCTTTATGTTACAAAAGGTTTACAGTCTTTTTTACTTTAAAGTTTATTTTGCAAAAATTTTTAACGATATATGATGTTTTGTTTGTGTTACCTTGACCACCGCCTCACTGTGCTGAAATAGCCGATGTAAAGGATGATGTTGATGTGGGTAAAGTACAAAGCCTAGCCTATAAAAAAGTATATTTTAGCACCCAGATACATCACTAATATGTTAACATTTGGATTCATTCCAAATTAAAGAGGTAGGCATCAGTTTCAATTTGTTTTTTGATTGATATTTTTAGCCTAAACCCATAGCCTTAACTTTAGATTTGTTGTGAAGAGAAACTAATAACTGTGTTTATAATGTTTGTAAACCTTTAGCTTTACCGGCATTTTAGCCCATATTATTTCTAAATGTAGCCTAATAATAAAATGATTCGTGAGTCTAGCCTGCACAATTATGTTTTTTTTTTGTTTGTTTTGTTTTTTTACTCTCAAAGTGCAATCTTATATTCTACAAGTAGTGATTTTTTGTTTTGTTTTTGCTTTTAACAATGCAGAAAACACAAATATGTTTAATCTTACAAATATTTTCATGTTTTTAAAGTGTTAATATGTTTTTTCTAGGGCCGGGACTCGATTAAAAAAATTAATCTAATTAATTAGAGGCTTTGTAATTAATTAATCGAAATTAATTTTAATCACATATAAATATTTGATCTGAGAACAGTGCGAAGTATTTTTTTTTCACATGGATATATATATTATAGTATACCATTGAATAATGACTGAATACATAAGCTTAAGCAACAAAATATTATTTATTTTTGTTCAACCAAGTCTAGCAGACCAGTGCAATTTTTGCCATTAAGTGTAGCAATAGCATATTTAGAAACAATTTAGAAATAGTACATTTCAGAAATTCAGGAAGCTTATATGTGCTGGAACCTTCTGTAAATTGTTTTTTAAGTAAAACACAATACTGTCAGTTACTTTCAGAACATTGGAAACACTGACTATTAGAAAACATCTCTCTGTTGCTTCAGAGGCCATAACATACTAAGTCCAACTCTCAATAACCTTGGCCAAAACAATAAAGAGTTTAACATAAACTGCCAGTTGCACCAACAAAATAATACATAGTTCAACATAAAGTGTAAAGTCCACGCTAGCTGCTATATGTTTTGCGTTGAGGTGATACTTGAGGTTCGATCATGTGCTGCGGTGATATGCGAACGCTAGTTGGTGCTTCAGTATAATTGGTCCGCCGAAACTCATCCAGTGAGTTTCGTTCCGCGGTGCAAAAATAAATTATAAAAAATGCGGCAAATTTTTTTCTGTAACTAATTAATCTTAATTAACGCGTTATTTTTTGTGTAAATCTAATTAATCTCAATTAACGCGTTAAAGTCCCGGCCCTAGTTTTTTCTTTTGTTTAGTAGCCTACATTTTCCAAAAATATAGAAAAGGTTATGATGTATTGGCCATGACTAAGTACAGCGGGTTAATCTACCAGTTGTTTTTTTCAAAAATAATCTTATTAATCTGTATTTCTTCTTCTCAAACCGGTTTCAGAATGGTAATAATAAAGAGGAACGCAGGAATAGAAATGTTTAAGTAATGGTTTTGCTCGGAGTGAACCAATATACAGTACAGACCAAAGGTTTGGACACACCTTCTCATTCAAAGAGTTTTCTTTATTTTCATGACTATGAAAATTGTAGAGTCACACTGAAGGCATTAAGGTCTATTTGACCAAGAAGGAGAGTAATGGGGTGCTGCGCCAGATGATCTGGCCTCTACAGTCACCGGACCTGAACCCAGTCAAGATGGTGAGCTGGACCGCAGACTGAAGGCAAAAGCGCCAACAAGTGCTAAGCATCTCTCGAGGAACTCCTTCAAGACTGTTGGAAGACCATTTCAGGTGACTACCTCTTGGAGCTCATCAAGAGAATGCCAAGAGTGTGCAAAGCAGTAATCAAAGCAAAAGGTGGCTACTTTGAAGAACCTAGAATATGACATATTTTCAGTTGTTTCACACTTTTTTGTTATGTATATAATTCCATATATAATTCCACATGGGTTAATTCATAGCTTTGATGCCTTCAGTCTGAATCTACAATTTTCATAGTCATAAAAATAAAGAAAACTCTTTGAATGAGAAGGTGTGTCCAAACTTTTGGTCTGTACTGTATATATATATATATACCAGATGGTGGATCAGCACCTAGAAAGGACCTCTGCAACCCTGAAAGACAGCGGAGACCAGGACAACTAGATGAGCCCCAGACACAGATCCCCTGTAAAGACCTTGTCTCAAACGACCACTGGGACAAGACCACAGGAAACAGATTATTCTTTTGCACATTCTGACTTTGCTGCAGCCTGTAATTGAACTGTTGTTTTTTTCTGGTCAGAGGAGAACTGTCCCCCTGACTGAGCCGGGTTTCTCCCAAGGTTTTTTCTCCATTCGGTCACTGATGGAGTTTTGGTTCCTTGCTGCTGTTGCCTCTGGCTTGCTTAGTTGGGGACAATTAATTTACATAGATATTGTTGACTTGTTTGCAAATGATTCCAAAGATACAATTTAAATTAAACTGAGATGTTGACATCACTGAATTCAATGATGAACTGCCTTTTTTTTCATTATTGACACACTGTTTTCCTAATTAATGTTCTTCAGTTGCTTTGACACAATCTTTTTTTGTTTAAAGCGCTATATACAGGTGCTGGTCATATAATTAAAATATCATCAAAAAGTTGATTCATTTCACTAATTCCATTCAAAAAGTGAAACTTGTATATTATATTCATTCATTACACACAGACTGATATATTTCAAATGTTTATTTCTTTTAATTTTGATAATTATAACTGACAACTAAGGTAAATCCCAAATTAGAAAATTAGAATATTGTGAAAAGGTTCAATATTGACGACACCTGGTGCCACATTCTAATCAGCTAATTATCTCAAAACACCTGCAAAGGCCTTTAAATGGTCTCTCAATCTAGTTCTGTAGGCTTGACAATCACGGGGAAGACTGCTGACTTGACAAAAGGTCATGGCAAAAGAGGCTGGCTGTTCACAGAGCTCTGTGTACAAGCACATTAATAAAGAGGTGAAGGAAAGGAAAAGATGTGGTAGAAAAAAAGTATTCAAGCAATAGGGATAACAGCACAATGGAAAGAGTTGTGAAACAAAACCCATTCAAAAATGTGGGGGAGATACACAAAGAGTGGACTGCAGCTGGAGTCAGTGCTTCAAGAACCATTATGCACAGACATATGCAAGACGTGGGTTTCAGCTGTCGCAGTCCTTGTGTCAAGCCATTCTTGAACAACAGACAGTGTCAGAAGCGTCTCACTTCAAAAAGGACTGGACTGCTGCTGAGTGTTCCAAAGTTATGTTTTCTGACGAAAGTAAATTTTGCATTTCCTTTGGAATTTAGGGTCCAAGAGTCTGGAGAAAGAGAGGAAAGGCACACAATGCAAATTGCTTGAGGTCCAGTGTAAAGTTTAGCTGGTGTTGGTCCACTGTGTTTCCTGAGGTCCAAGGTCAACGCAGCCGTATACCAGGAAGTTTTAGAGCACTGCATGCTTCCTGCTGCTGACCAACTTTATGGAGATGCAGAATTCATTTTCCAACAGGACTTGACACCTGCACACAGTGCCAAAGCAACCAGTACCTGGTTTAGAAACCATGGTATCCCTGTCTTTAATTGGCCAGCACACTCGCCTGTCCTTAACCCCATAGAAAATCTATGGGGTATTGTGAAGAGGAAGATGCAATATGCCAGACCCAGCAATGCAGAAGATCTGAAGGCCACTATCAGAGCAACCTGGCCTCTCATAACAACTGAGCAGTGCCACAGACTGATCGACTCCATGCCACGCCGCATTGCTGCAGTAATTCAGGCAAAAGGAGCCCCAACTAAGTATTGAGTGCTGTACATGCTCATACTTTTCATGTTCATACTTTTCAGTTGGCCAAGATTTCTAAAAATCCTTTCTTTGTGTTGGTCTTAAGTAATATTCTAATTTTCTGAGATACTGAATTTGGTATTTTCCTTAGTTGTCACTTATAATCATCAAAATTAAAATAAATAAACATTTTAAATATATCAGTCTGTGTGTAATGAATGAATATAATATACAAGTTTCACTCTTTGAACTCTCAGTCATAATTACTTCAGAAAGGGTAAAGAAAGTTGGCTGAAACTTAATAAATATAAGATTATTATTTGTATTTTTATTTTTATACCATGTATTACTATAAAACATAGGTATATTTTTAGAGAGGGCATGGGATCTATCTCATTTCTCAAAAACACATTGATATCTATACAGGCCTTCTCAAAAAATTATCATATTGTGATAAAAGTTCATTATTTTCCATAATGTAATGATAAAAATTAAACTTTCATATATTTTAGATTCATTGCACACCAACTGAAATATTTCAGGTCTTTTATTGTTTTAATACTGATTATTTTGGCATACAGCTCATGAAAACCCAAAATTCCTATCTCAAAAAATTTGCATATTTAATCCGACCAATAAAAGAAAAGTGTTTTTAATACAAAAAAAGTCAACCTTCAAATAATTATGTTCAGTTAAGCACTCAATACTTGGTCGGGAATCCTTTTGCAGAAATGACTCAATGCGGCGTGGCATGGAGGAAATCAGCCTGTGGCACTGCTGAGGTGTTATGGAGGCCCAGGATGCTTCGATAGCGGCCTTAAGCTCATCAGCTCAGAGTGTTGGGTGTCAGGGTTTGGCAAAGGAGGAACTCAAGTGCAGACAGGATTCTCAACACGAAGGGTTTATTAAACACAAAAGGGGAAAAACAAAACCCACGAGGGGGAAAACAACGGCTAGGGCAGAAACTAAACAACTTAACAGGACAGGATTGACATGATAAACAAACTCTTAAACACTAACTACAAACAAACACTCACGGTTACACAAAGACTACTCAAAGGGGGTTACAGGGATAAACTTCTCTCACAAGGGCTGACCAGTAGGAACACATATGAGGTACAATCCCAATGGAACACATATGAGGTACAATGAACCGACGAAAGACAGAGCACACTAGGAGATCTAAATAGGGGAACTAATTAAGACATGACAGGTGGCACAGATAGGACAATCACGGCAAGACTAGGATAACAAGGAGGGCGGGGCAAGGGAACGAGACAACACAAGCACATGGCCCAAAGACAAGGCCATGTGCTTGTACACAAAACACGGGTCTGTCATGATCCTGCCTCTAGACTAGAGAAAAGTCAGGACATGATGGCAGAACCATGACAGAACCCCTCCCTTAAGGATCGCTTTCCAGACGCTCCCTAAGGGAACATCAAACGCGGGACATGACTGACTGGGACAGAGACAAAAACCAACAAGACATGACAAATAACAACAAAGGCAAACATGAATACACAACGGTAGGGTTGGGGTGACAAATAAAAAAAAAACAAACAGGGAAGGGGAGGAGGCGGGACCACAAAGTTCATGGGGGACAGACCAGGGTGGGTGGGTGGGGCAGGAGTCTTAGGAGGACGGGACGAAGGCTGTCGACGAGGGGTCCGGGCAGGTCTGGGTGGGGAGAGGTCTCAGGACAACTGACAGAGGACTTGGCAGGAGAGGTCACAGGACACGGGGCAACATCTACAGGACGAGGGGCTACATCGACTGGACGAGGGGCTACATCGACTGGACACGGGGCTACATCGACTGGACACGGGGCTACATCGACTGGACACGGGGCGACAGCTGGACACGGGGCGACAGCTGGACACTCGACAACATCAACGGGACACGGGGGGACTATATCAATGGGACACGGGGGAACTATATCAACGGGATGCCGGGGGGACAACAGGACACGGGGAGACATCTACGGGACACGGGGCAACATTTACGGGACACGGGGCATCATCACTGGGACACACGACAACATCAGCTGGACACGGGGCAACACTTACGGGACATGGGGCAACAACAGGGGAGACTGAAACTGGGTCAGGAACTGCGCTAACTACGGCGGGCTCAGGATTTCTGGGGACAGGGTCTGGGGACAGGACAGGACTGGTAGGGACTTGCAGGATCTGGACAAGACGAGACAAATAATCAGACAAGGCTTTAGCGGCTATAATAACCGGCATCTCCTTACGAGATGAGACAGACTGTATTAGAGTTTCTGCTGCAGAGTCGGCCGCGGCTCTCTCCTCCGCCCTCACGACTTCAGACTTGAAAACAGTTCTCTTATTCGCCGGTTCGGGTTCAAGGGTCACCGCTGCTGGCTCGGGCACGCCAGCGCTCACCGCTGCTGGCTCAGGCACGCTCACCGCTGCTGGCTCGGGCACGCTCTCCGCTCTCCGCTGCTGGCTCGGGCATGCCAGCGCTCTCCGCTGCTGGCTCGGGCACGCCAGCGCTCTCCGCTGCTGGCTCGGGCACGCCAGCGCTCACTGCTGCAGGAGGAGTCAGAGTCGCAGGACCGGAAGACCCCTTCTTCTTCCTCTTCCTCCTTGACCGCGGTGCAGAGTTCACAGCTGGAACCGAGACGGGTTGGGGGAGTTTGGCCTCAGGCAGGGCAGACTCTGACGCCGACGACTCTGAAGCTGACTCCCACGACAATCATCTCCCTCGCTTCCTGGGGAGACTGCTGGCTGTGGAAGGCGCCTCAGGACTCTGGGGGGGATCTGCCTGTTCCCCCAGTGTTGTGACGGCCAGGAGACGACCCTCTAGGATCATTGGCAGCTGGGTAGGTGGGGGGGACCTCTGCGGCTCCTCCTGGGAGAGACTCTCCCACAGCCAGGCATAGTTGCGGAGGATCCACTCCCCCTCGGGCGAGTATGGGAGGGTGACCCCCTTCCTGTCGGTGGGGGATGACGTCCAGCTTTGCCTCCGGAACTCCGCCTGTCGCTGAAGCTCGGAGGCCCTCCTGCCTGCTGAGTTCCTTGGTGGTCGGTTCATTCTGTCAGTGTTTGGCAAAGGAGGAACTCAAGTGCAGACAGGATTCTCAACACGAAGGGTTTATTAAACACAAAAGGGGAAAAACAAAACCCACGAGGGGGAAAACAACGGCTAGGGCAGAAACTAAACAACTTAACAGGACAGGATTGACATGATAAACAAACTCTTAAACACTAACTACAAACAAACACTCACGGTTACACAAAGACTTCTCAAAGGGGGTTACAAGGATAAACTTCTCTCACAAGGGCTGACCAGTAGGAACACATATGAGGTACAATGAACCGACGAAAGACAGAGCACACTAGGAGATCTAAATAGGGGAACTAATTAAGACACGACAGGTGGCACAGATAGGACAATCACGGCAAGACTAGGATAACAAGGAGGGCGGGGCAAGGGAACGAGACAACACAAGCACATGGCCCAAAGACAAGTGCTTGTGCTTGTACACAAAACACGGGTCTGTCATGATCCTGCCTCTAGACTAGAGAAAAGTCAGGACATGATGGCAGAACCATGACAGTTGGGTGTTGCATCTCTCAACTTTCTCTTCACAGTATCCCACAGATTCTCTATGGGGTCCAGGTCAGGAGAGTTTGCAGGCCAATTGAGCACAGTAATACCATGGTCAGTAAACCATTTACCAGTGGTTTTGGCACTGTGAGCAGGTGCCAGGTCGTGCTGAAAAACGAAATCTTCATCTCCATAAAGCTTTTCAGCAGATGGAAGCATGAAGTGCTCCAAAATCTCCTGATAGCTAGCTGCATTGACCCTGCCCTTGATAAAACACAGGGGACCAACACCAGCAGATGACATGGCACTCCAGACCATCACTGACTGTGGGTACTTGACACTTGACTTCAGGCATTTTGGCATTTCCTTCTCCCCAGTCTTCCTCCAGACTCTAGCACCTTGATTTCCGAATGACATGCAAAATTTGCTTTCATCCGAAAAAAGTACTTTGGACCACTGAGCAACAGTCCAGTGCTGCTTCTCTGTAGCCCATTTCCTGCACACGCCTGTGCACGGTGGCTCTGGATGTTTCTACTCCAGACTCAGTCCACTGCTTCCGCAGGTCCCCCAAAGTCTGGAATCGGTCCACAATCTTCCTCAGGGTCCGGTCACCTCTTCTCGTTGTGCAGCGTTTTTTTTTGCCACACTCTTTCCTTCCCACAGACTTCCCACTGAGGTGCCTTGATACAGCACTCTGGGAACAGCCTATTAGTTCAGAAATTTCTTTCTGTGACTTACCCTCTCGATTGAGGGTGTCAATGATGGCCTTCTGGACAGCAGTCAGGTCGGCAGTCTTACCCATGATTGCGGTTTTGAGTAATGAACCAGGCTGGGAGTTTTTAAAGCCTCGGTAATCTTTTGCAGGTGTTTAGAGTTAATTAGTTCATTCAGATGATTAGGTTAATAGCTCGTTTAGAGAACCTTTTCATGATATGCTAGTTTTTTGAGATAGGAATTTTGGGTTTTCATGAGCTGTATGCCAAAATCATCAGTATTAAAACAATAAAAGACCTGAAATATTTCAGTTGGTGTGCAATGAATCTAAAATATATGAAAGCTTAATTTTTATCATTACATTATGGAAAATAATGAACTTTTATCACAATATGCTAATTTTTTGAGAAGGACCTGTATAATCTTGGCTTGACTTCAGCATTACAGCTGTAACTGCTTGATGTTCATGAGGAGAAGATGTAGGATGTTGAATTTGATGAGAAAGTGACATCTTTTGGGAGCTTTGAGAAATAGAGTCAGAAGGGGTGGGAAAAGTCTGAGTCTTTGTATTTGTCACATATGTCAATGAGTGTTTCATTTCAAGAACATGGCTTAAATTTGCCCCGAGTAATCTGGAACCACGGAATTTTAGAACGATTCCCTCCTGTTTAAAATGGCCTTTACAATTCCAGAATAGGTTGAAATTATCTTCAACTTAATTCCATGGACAGGGCATGCTTCTGCGAGCCAGGTATTCAGGCAAGAAGTTTGCTCAATCAAACCAAATTTTGTGAAAAACCTACTCTGTGAACTAGTCCTAAGACCTACTTTTGTTCCAAAATAACTCAAACATGTTATGCAGCTTTTTTTATTTTTATTTATTTTTATTTTTTTGTCTAAGGTGCAACGAGTCTCTTTAAGGATATTTACATATCTCAAAAAACATGGCCACCATCGGCCAATTAATTTTAAGCACCTATTAGACAAGGTTAATGGAGGCCAATCGGAATGAAACTCGGCATGTTCGACTCATGGCCCTAAAGGTAAGAATTTTGGCCACAAGTTGGTGCTAATGAGTTTTATGCTTCTGGAATCTGGAAAAGTGGTGTTTCTGGAAAGTGGTGTTTCACAAATTCACACAATATTGATGGAATTTGATAGATCTACTTAATGAACAACTTCAAGAACCACTGCTGTCATTCAAATTGTTCACTTAATATTCTGCTATTTACTATTGCTAACTAGTCCTAGGTTTTTAGCTTAAAATCACTGCAGCACAATTCTCTCAACTCTCTAGATCAATAATTATCAAATGATTGATAATGTCCTTTGGTTAGTTATAACGTGGTTATTCAGAAAATGGGTGTGGTCAAGTGCATTCAAATGCTATCTCCATAACAAAACTCACAATACTAGATGAGAACATGCAACATGTGACTCTAAACAATCATGCAAAGATTCATGGAGATCGGCCCATAGGTGGCACTACAACATTTAAAAAGGCTTCAAAAACAAAAAATTTCTCATAAGATAGATCTCCTTATTCTGAACAACTTTGCCTCTGGGACCACTACTGTCAATCAAATGGTTAATTAAATATTCAAGATTATTTAAGTATTCTACTTTTGCAAACTAGTCCTAGTAATTTAGTTCAATCTGAACAAAACCACTGCAGTACAACTCTGGACCCTCTAGATTCATAATTATAAACAAATGAAAAAAAAAATATAATAATAATAATTACTTTACACTTTGGTTAGTTACAACAGTGTCATTTTTAAAGGGGCATGGCCGAATATACCCACAAGTTTATAAATCCAAAACGAAAACTCAAAACCCCATGAAACTAAGTAAGTGTATGTGAGAGATAATTATAAACAGATGAAATATTTTATGGAAATTCAACCTTAGGTGACGCTATAACAGTCATAAATATAAAAAATCAAGGATGCAACATTTCTAGTCTCAGGGTTACCCGGGGGGTCAGCCGACCCAAACTCCAGGCACGAATCATTGATCAAACTGCGTGCAGGTTCCTTACTCTCTTGATGGAGGCCGAAGCCGTTTTCATTGACAGAAACTTCAATTCGACTGTCTCCAAAATGCTAATAATGGGCCCTGCTGTAGTGCTGTGAGCTGTACAGACGACCTTGTCGGTTGATGTACTCAACAGTCACAGTGTTTTCCGTGTTGACTAATACATGATTGCCTCATAAGCATTCTTTGAGATGGTTCAAGGCAAGGTGCACTTCCAGCAACTCGAGGTAGTTGATGTGCCAGTGCCTCATCCAAACCCCTGAAACTGCAAGCCCATTGTATGTGCCCCCTAGCTGATGGTAGGGGCACCCATGTGAATCACAACATGTCTGGAGACCCGTTCAAGGGGCACTCCTGCCCCGAGAAATGCAAGGTCTGGACATGGGGTGAAGGTTTGGTGGCAAGCCGGTGTGACTTGGACCCGGTGATTGCCATGTTTCCATGCCCACCTCGGTACTCGGCCATGAAGCCAGTGCTGAAGTGGTCTCGTATGAAGGAGCCCCAGTGGTGTGACTGCCGCTGCAGCTGCCATATGCCTCAGGAGCCTCTAAAATTGTTTCAGTGGGACCACAATCCTGGTCTTGAATGTATTCCAGCAGTTCAAAATCTACTGAGCACGTTTCTGCGTGAAGCCTGCTGTCTGTTTCGACCGAGACCAGCTCCATACCAAGAAAGGAGATCCTCTGCATCAGGGAGAGTTTGCTCTTTTCCAAGTTGACCTGAAAGCCCAACTGGCTGAGGTACGAATGAACATAGTCCCTGTATTTGCCGCACTGTGAATGTCCTATTCTCTCATGGGAACAAGGGGTGCCTCCACAACTTACGGGGCAACAGGGGCAGTCCGGAGGGCAGGACCACATACTGATATGCTCATCCTTTGGCCGCAAACTTCAGCAAAGGTCTGTGGTGTGGAAGGGACAACACATGGAGTGAGAATCCTACAGGTCAAACCATCTTGGGGACGGATGCACCTGAAGATGTGTTTCTGCATCAACAACTTTGAATGGTAACCATTGCCTTTCTTGGGCACAATGAAGTAGGGGCTGTAATGCCCCATCGTCAAATCGGCTGGAAGGACTGGCTCTATCACATCCTTTGCCAGTAGGACTGTGAAAGATAGGAGCACTGCCCGCCTTCACTGTTGTAAGCAGAAAGCAGAAGGAAAGCCTTCAAAAGATTTCCAGATCCATAATGTATAACATAATTCCTTACATTTTTATAGCGCTTTTCTAGGCACTCAAAGCGCTTTACATAGTCAGGGGGTATCTCCTCATCCACCACCAGTGTGCAGCATCCATCTGGATGATGTGACGGCAGCCATAGTGCACCAGCACGCCCACCACACACCAGCTTACCGATGGAGAGGAGACAGAGCGATGAAGCCAATCGGTGGATATGGGGATTGATAGGAGGCCATGATGGTCAGAGGCCAATGGGCGAATTTAGCCAGGATGCCGAGGTCACACCTCTGCTCTATTTGAAAGACATCCTGGGATATTTACTTACCATAGAAAGTCAGTTTCTCATCTTTCTCTGTTTAGAACATGTGGCTTTGTCTGGCAGGTCTGGTATCAGTCATGCTGTATAAATGTGTAAAGGTTAGCTGAAACTAATTATGATTTAATAGGACAAAATCAGTTTCAGAACAACATTGATAAATTGACTTACACTGAAGGAGTTCTCAAATTACAGTCAGCCACTGTAAGACATTAACAATTTATTGTCAGATTCCAGCTATTATGTGTAAATAGCTTATAACTGTATTTTAATAAATCATTACTGAATGTTAATCTCAAAGGGGCGGACTAGCAAATTACGTATAAAACAGAAATCATTAAAAGGTATAGATTACCCCAAAATTGTGTCATATACTTATACTTAAATTGACACAATATTTTTAAAATGTAGTGGGATTTTATCTCTTAAAGTGATGTTACATAACTTTACTTTTACGGAGCACATAGGTATTTCTTCAAAGCAACAGCAAATACGGATCTAGCCCTGACCTGCAAAAA
Source organism: Carassius gibelio (assembly GCF_023724105.1). Taxonomy (NCBI): domain Eukaryota; kingdom Metazoa; phylum Chordata; class Actinopteri; order Cypriniformes; family Cyprinidae; genus Carassius; species Carassius gibelio. Next base: position 958,470 of record NC_068416.1, read on the forward strand.
CAATAAATAATAATAATAATCATAATGGTCATAATCATAATCTTATGAATCGGTTTGGAATAGGGTATCGATACAATGCTAGTGTCAAGTACGGTGTTACAAGAAGCAAGGGAGAGATCCAAATGCAGGTAAACAGGTTTATTTAGGGGCAATCCAAAAGAGTAAACAGTCCAGGCAGGGTCAAAAACCAGAAAATCCAAAAATATAAACACAAACAAAAACACACGTGAAGAGCAGACTCTGGAAAGTAACATTCATACGACAAGGACTCCGTGACAAAGACTCAGACAGACCTGGTATTTATACACAGAAGGATAAAGGGGAAACAGGAGACAGGTGGGGAAACAATCAATTAACTAAAACAAGGAGGAAGGTGACCAAATAAGGGAACAGGAAGTGATAAGATGACAGACACCGTGGGAACGGAGGACACCTAGTGGACACCCAGGGAACACAACCCAGACACTGTGACAGAACCCCCCCCTTTACGGAGCGGCTTCCAGACGCTCCACAATAGACAACACAGAGACCAGGAGGGAGTCGGACAGGTGGAGGCTCAGGGGGAGGGACGGAGGGCCAGAAAATAAAAACATGGGGAACAGGTACCAGGATGTAACACAACACAGGAACACCAGGAGGGAGGAGGACAGGTGGAGGCTCAGGGGGAGGGACAGAAAAGAACAACATGGGGAACAGGTACCAGAATGTAACACAACACAGGGATACCAGGAGGGAGGAGGACAGGTGGAGGCTCAGGGGGAGGGACGGAGGGCCAGACTAACCGAGGGGAACAGGGACAGGAGTGAAGACACAAGACAAGAAAACAAACAATAACATGAAGCCCCCCCAGGGCGGAGCAGAAGACCACCATATCCGTGTGGTCAGAGCAGAAGTCCCCCAGGTCGGAGCAGAAGACCACCATATCCGTGTGGTCAGAGTGTAAGTCCCCCAGGGCGGAGCAGAAGACCACCATATCCGTGTGGTCAGAGCAGAAGTCCCCCAGGGCGGAGCAGAAGACCACCATATCCATGTGGTCAGAGTGTAAGTCCCCCAGGGCGGAGCAGAAGACCACCACGTCCTTGTGGTCGCCGCCAGAGTCCCCCAGGGCGGAGCAGATGACCACCACGCCGCTGTGGTTGATGCCAGAGTCCAACAGGGCGAAGCAGAAGACAAGTACGCCCCTGTGGTTGAGGCCGGAGTCCCCCAGGGCGGAACAACAGACCACCCAGTGACTTGACTTGACTCTGGAAGTTCAATGGTAACCCGCCTTGTCTCTGAAAGGTCATCGGTGACCCGCCTTGTCTCTGGAGGATCATCGGTGACTGGCCCTGACTCTGGAGGGTCATCGGTGACTGGCCCTGACTCTGGAGGGTCCACTGGAACCTGACTCGACTCTGGAGGGTCCACTGGAACCTGACTCGACTCTGGAGGGTCCACTGGAACCTGACTCGACTCTGGAAAGTCAATGGGCTCCTGACATGACTTAGGACTGCCTGTGGAGACGTGAGATACCTCGGCTTCGGGCACCGCCTCGGTAATGGCCTCGGGAGCGGTCTCGGGCACCGCATCGGGAACGGCCTTGGGAACGACCTCGGGCAATGCCTCGGGAATGGCCTTGGGCACCGCCTCGGCCTCCGGAACAGCATCGGGCACTGTCCCCCAGGGCGGAACAACAGACCACCCAGTGACTTGACTTGACTCTGGAAGTTCAATGGTGACCCTCCTTGTCTCTGGAAGGTCATCGGTGACTGGCCCTGTCTCTGGAAGGTCATCGGTGACTGGCCCTGACTCTGGAGGATCATCGGTGACTGGCCCTGACTCTGGAGGGTCATCGGTGACTGGCCCTGACTCTGGAGGGTCCACTGGAACCTGACTCGACTCTGGAGGGTCCACTGGAACCTGACTCGACTCTGGAGGGTCCACTGGAACCTGACTCGACTCTGGAAAGTCAATGGGCTCCTGACATGACTTAAGACTGCCTGTGGAGACGTGAGACACCTCGGCTTGGGGCACCGCCTCGGTAATGGCCTCGGGAGCGGTCTCGGGCACCGCATCGGGAACGGCCTTGGCAACGACCTCGGGCAATGCCTCGGGAACGGCCTTGGGCACCGCCTCGGCCTCCGGAACAGCATTGGGCACTGCCTCGGCCTCCGGAACAGCATCGGGCACCGCCTCGGCATCGGGCACCGCATCGGCCTCCGGAACAGCATCGGTCACCGCCTCGGCCTCCGGAACGGCGGCGGCCTGCTCGGGAACGTCCTCCTGGACGGCAGCGGCCTGCTTGGGACCGTCCTCCTGGACGGCAGCGGCCCGCTCAGGAACGTCCTCCTGAACGACAGTGGGCTGCTCAGGAACGTCCTCCGGGCTTTGTGGAACGGTAGACACCTGTCTCCTCCTCCTCCGACCTCTATGATGGCGAGTCGGTGGCCCCTTGTCTGGAGACTCAGGCATTGAGTCGGCCATCTTGTGCTGTGGCGCTGGGCTGGCGGCCATCTTGTGCTGTGGCTCTAAGCTGGCGGCCATTTTGTGCTGTGGCGCTGGGTTGGCGGCCATCTTGTGCTGAGGCGCTGGCTCAGCAGCCATGATGTGAACCGTCTTGGGAACCTCTAGGATCCTTGATAGCATCTCGAAGTAATCGAGAAGGGTGTCAGCGGCCATCTTGGGCGTTGGTGCTGAGCTGGCAGCCATCTTGCACTGTGGGGTGAGGCTGGCTTCCATCTTGCCTCGTGGTGCGGGGTTGGTGGTCATGCACCACAGCGGCGCTGGGTTGGCGGCCATCTTGTGATGTGGCGCTGGACCTGCGGCCATCATGGGCAGTGGCGCTGGCTTTCTTCTTCTGCCCTGGTGAGATGGCGGCTCTGGTCCCTCCCACGTGAGCCCTGAGTCGAAGGGGGGCCGTGGTGGAGAACGATGCTGAGCTTCCTCTCGCCCACCTCCTCCTCGGCGACCTCCCCTGGTCCCGTGAAACACGACCAGGCGGGTTCCCTCAAAGCGATCGCCTCTCTCCCGCTCGGTGGCTGGGGAAGAAGCGTGAACCGGCATACCGCTGGATCTCTGCTGGACGAAGTCCTTCTGTCACGTACGGTGTTACAAGAAGCACGGGAGAGATCCAAATGCAGGTAAACAGGTTTATTAAGGGGCAATCCAAAAGAGTAAACAGTCCAGGCAGGGTCAAAAACCAGAAAATCCAAAAATATAAACACAAACAAAAACACACATGAAGAGCAGACTCTGGAAAGTAACATTCATACGACAAGGACTCCGTGACAAAGACTCAGACAGACCGGGTATTTATACACAGAAGGATAATGGGGAAACAGGAGACAGGTGGGGAAACAATCAATTAACTAAAACAAGGAGGAAGGTGACCAAATAAGGGAACAGGAAGTGATAAGATGACAGACACCGTGGGAACGGAGGACACCTAGTGGACACCCAGGGAACACAACCCAGACACTGTGACAGCTATAAAATACAATATTATAACACATATAAGTTTCACTGAAGAATTTTTTTTTTGTATTATAAATATATATATATATATATATATATATATATATATATATATATATATATATATTATTTTTTATGAATTGTCACGTTGAGTGAATCATAATATTTTCTAATTCCACATATTACTAATTCCAGCCATAGATTTTAGAGAAAACTTTTTGAAAGGAAGTCTTATATTGTCTGTGTACACCACTTATGCACCACAAGAAAGTTTATATGGATAAACTGTCAAAAATGTGGCAGGACTGCCGTAGCTCTTTGTTTTGTAGGGCCTGGGACATCAGGCTAAATTCTCACTTGAAGAGTTAGACTGGGTGAGCTGCTGAAATGGGTATCACAATGGCAGAATGTAATGTAATGAGATAGCTCTTATCATAGCTCAAAAACTTTAAAGAAAAGAGGAAACTCATTTCAAACAGCCATAATTAAATGACACAGTTGACTTGATAGTCCTTAGACCATCTGAAATTTAAATTACATAAATGAATGGGGCAAAAAATCTATCTTTATTGGGAAATTGAAGTAGGGTGCCTTTTGTGATGGTAACGGCTGCCTCTTCTAAATATTTTTTTCTAAGGGCATAGTCTTGGAAATGATAGAGATAATCATGAGAAAAAGAAGGATATTTTTAAATACAATATTCATATGTGCTCATTTAAGAAAGAGCATTGATCAGCACTGTTTCGGGTGCTCAAGAAGCAAAACCTTCAGCTTAATACAATTATGAGATTCAGAACATACAGAATGACACATACAGAAACAGACATGTAAAAAAAATAATAATAATAAAATAAAAACCTTTTCTTGCTGACTGAGGGGCAGAACAAAGTTCTATAAGATTCTACAGAAGAAGACTCTAGCTTTAAGATTAGAGATATAAAACATATTTTGTTTGGACAGTGATTAATATGTAAGCCTGATAAAAAGTTGTTTCCTTGAAATGATTTCAAACACCACTCATATATCCTGTCTTCCTGAAATTCAATTTTATATCCTCATATAACCAATCACTCAAACTGTAAACAAATATGTCACATCAACGTCGTCCTCTAGCAGGTTCTTTATTTAGATGTTATGTGAAATAGTGCTGATCTGAATTAAACTTGTTGCTTTCTGCCTTAATTATGGCTTCACTCAGTGTTTTCTGGTCCTTTGCCATTGCTGTGGTTCCCTTCAGATGAGAGTCTATTCTGAGTGAGAAGCAGGGGTGTGGACTCAAGTCTTGAGACTCTCCTCGAACTCGAGTCTCAAATTTGATGACTTGCAGAACGACTCGACATAATTAAAGAAGACTTGAGACTCAACTTAGACTTTACCAGCAATGGCTCAAGACTTGACTTGGACTAAAGCCCTGTGACTCAGAAAGACTTGATCAGATCAAAGTCATTATACACTCAAAAAAATGAATCATGGCATAGTTTATAATTATGTATTTGCATCCTTTTGATTTTATTTAAATAATAATATTTTCAAAATGTATGTAGTCAAATTGCTTAGAATCCATGTAAATTGGTTCATTGTGAAAACTATTCGATTTAATCAGTTAACCATTATGAATATGGTTTAAATATATCTAGCTGTGGAACGAGCGAGATCCTATTAGTTATATTTTATGAGATTGGTTTGCATATAATTTATGGGCAATGGAATTGTTTAGAGGCGGAAATGATTCATACTCCAGTCGGTAGGGAGCGGTACGGCACATACACATGTCTATGGCAATGCACATGGGAAAAAAAGCAGCAACCAGCGCGCGCGCGGCAGAGAGGCAGTTTAAAAAACACCGTTCTCCTCGCCATCTTACATCGGATAATCTTCTTGGATCAACCTGATTGCAAGGCAAGTTACATATGTACTCATCGTATAAAAGTTGACTGCTTTCAATATATATATGTGTGTTATTACTGCTGTTGATATCGTATTAGACTGTATCAATGCACTGACTATCAATCTGCATTTATTCCACTTACGTTAGCTAAGTAACTTGCACATGGTTCTTATAAAAGCTAGCTTTTTCTACTTTCCCCTTAAGCTACTTTTTTCAGCTAAGTTAGACAGTATAATTAAAAGTAACTGGGATGCGTATTTATTTTTAGTTTAACGTTATATTCATTTCCGTATTTTCTGACCTGAATAGCATAACTTTGGAACTTTAGCCACGTGCATAGCTTAAGTTAAATCCGAGAGGGAAAATGGTTTTAGGTGTTAACTGTTTAAAGATTAAAATAGCGATGTGTCATTAAACGATTACTAAACCAACTGCAATTTTAAATGTATTTATATCGTACATGGATAACTTCCAACAGTTGCCAGTTGGTCGGGTGTTCTATGTGAACCATGGTTTTAACGTTACCCCGTCTGTGTCTTTTGCTGTTGGTCTGCTGTTTTTCTGTGGTTTAACGTTTGACGGCAAATAAAGACAGTTATAAACTACTGCAATTAGTAATTGAGAGTACTATTGTAATAATTCTCTAAAAATATAATGCTGGCTTTGTTACTTCATAATCAAAAGTATGCTTTTGTTTCTAACTAAAACCAGCTGCAAACATAAAAAAGCCATGGAGGGCAGAGGTTCATTTCTGTCCAAACCATCCGAGAGGTGAAACCAATGACAGCCTGGAGGTGGAAAGGGTTGCTCTATTGACCGAGGTTAAAAAAAATAATAACGAGACAGTTATCAAGGAAAAGAAGTAGCGTACCTTCTCATACCAACGACAAGAAATTCTTCAGGAGCCAATGATTACAGAGGTCCGAAACAGATGGCCAGCATTGTTTGAAATTGGAGAAGTAAGTAGTTAAGTGTTGTTTGAAACGGAAGTGCAGATTTATACACTAACACATCTTGTTTAAGGTGAAATATATTATTTTGTGTCCTTTTTCATCTTTTTTCAGGTCAACTTGGAGTTCATGCGTATAACAACTGTTCCGCTGATATCAAAATTCATTGGTCAACTGGACAAATACACTGATGGCCTGATGAAGGTGTTCCGTCACAAAGGAGGATGTGCAGGACAGAAAATCCACACCATAATGGCATTGACAGCTAAAGTAAGTGTGTTTTTATGTTTTGCTTTTTTTTTCAACCAGTTACTCATTTGACTTGACAGGAATTCAGAAATCTCTCTCACACACACACACACACACACACACACACATACTTGTTTGGGGTGCCTCGTGGGGGCACCAGTTATTTACCACATTTTGGGGACACCACTTTCCTGACATCCTAGAGACTAGATAAACACATCAAAAAATCTAAAAAAAAAAGTTTAATAAATATCTCACTTAAAATGTAATTAATTCATTAAAATAAGGGTAGGTGATAATCTGGGGACAGGTCAGGTTAACACATGTGGGGACACGGGGACAACTCCATATATGGGCATTAACGGAAGTCCCATCTGGGGACAAAACCCTGACCAACTAGAGTATCAGTAAGTACACATGGATGTCCAATCTGGGGACAAACCACTGTAATCTACAGACAAAGAAAGGTCATAATATGGCCAGCTGGCCAATTCATAATGGTATTTCTGGAAGTTATATTGGTTTGTTAAAAATAGGGTGGTTTAATAAGTTAGTTCAGCTTGACTTCAAAAATGAACTTGAACAACATGCAATCTTCAACTGCAAGCCATTTCAGTCAACTAAGACTACCACAATCATATACTGCATTTAACTCATTCTTACACAATTTAGTTGCTAAATTTACTGATTATTATGACCCATGAGAGACGTACGTTGAATGTGATTTTGCTGCTCTTATCAAAGTCAATCTAATATATATTATAAAGCCCTTTAAAATAAAGTTGTCACATAGTGCTTTTACAAACACCCACCCTAAACCTGACAGAGCACACAATAAGTAAATACACACAAATTTTTTTTTTTTTTAATTACCATACCAATTAAACGTATACATGGTAAGCTTACTTTTAAAAGTATGTATTATGTTTGAGGTAAAGTTAAGTATCCTGTAGTTAACCAGTAATAACACATTCGGAAAGGTTAGATCAGAGCTACAATTCTTAAATTGTCTAAAATTATGAACGTTATCAGTGGAATGTTTTGTTTTTTTTTGTCTGGTTTTGAAATGCTCTAAGAATTTAATCTTTAAATCATTAAAAGAAATCCAAGAGAAATAAAAACGACCTTGATACAAATTGAATCTACAGCCAAATTTAATCAGTACAGTATGGGTTCAGTGCTTGCCATCAGATATTACAACATATAGTTTTTATGATGCGTTTCGTCTAATGTGCCATCAGAAAATAAATTAATCAATTTACAATTAAAATGTGAAACGTAAAGGGGCCTGAATAAAGGCATTGAATACTATAGACACTCACTCTGTCGTATGGCTACTGTACAGTAAAACTAATCTACGCAATTAGAAAAAACATTTACACCAACTCCTTATCACTTGACACAGCATTAAAAACAAGGAAGTCCAGGCACCAAATTTACAACCAACATCAAGCCGTTTTAACTCTTTCAAAACTTAAGTTACATTATAATGTTTCAACTACGGTATTGAGTAGGGCTGCACGATGTGTCGTTTAAGCATCGATATCGCGATGTACGAATCCACGATTGTCACATTGCAGGATGTGCGATGTAGGCTGTCGTAGTTGATCCGTTATTCATTAACTGTACGGGCAGCTGCTCCCCGGCCCTAGCCGAATTTGATTCGCGGATTAATTGCACAGTTTAAGTCCTAGCAGTTTAACAGAGCGCATAAGAACGAGCAGAGAGAGAGAAAGAGCACGAGAGAGAGAGAGAGAGAGAGAGAGAGAGAGGGCCCAGCCACGCGCTCACGCCCACCTTCACCGTCTTCAAACAACACAAGCGCTGTCTTGCTCTCTCCCTCGCGCAAATTTATCAAAATCAAAAAACGATGTCGGAAAAAAAAATTATAATTCTGTGATGACGTGTTCTGTGTTGTCAAATCTTGTGCGATATCCTAAACTGCAGAGATAATTACACTTGCTTTTGGCTATTGAAAACAATAACTGTAACCATCTGAAATTAAAGGCAGTTACTGTACAATAAGTAGCCTACATTCAATACAAACACAGATGGTACAGACATCAGCATTTAGCTTTTGTTTTTTAATTGGGTTGAAACTACAGAGAACTGGCCTTAAATAAAAGATTAACTGTAACCATGTGAAATTAAAGGTAACAACTGCATAGTTCTACAGTCCACACAACACAATCAACACACATTCAAAAAGAGGTTTCTTGATCAGCATTCAGTATTTTAGTTTTTAAATTTGGTTTTAAGTTAAAAAAAAAAGGTCTTTACCAGTGAGACTAAATAAAAGTATGCTATATAAATACATTTTCCAAAATGTTAAAATCAAATAATGTTTGTGCGAATAAAACAAAGATGCAAAGGGTTTCATTCATCCAATAATAATAAAAAATAAATAAATAGGATAATGATTCACATCTATATTTTTTTTACTTGAGCCAATGAAAAATAAATAACTTGTTGACTCAAGTAAAAAAAATATAGATGTGAATCATTACCCTAAAATATTTTAATTAGATGAAATACTTTTTTTCAGTGTGCTACAGCAGATGATTTTTAAATTAAATTAAGTCTATTTTAGGGTAAAATAAAAATAATCATCCTAATTCAGAACTGAAGTTTATTTCTGGCTTTTCAAACATGAATGCAAGTTCTAATAATAATAATAAAAAGTAAAATAAATAAATAAAAAATAATTCTGTTTTGTCACAGTTTAGTCCGTTTCGTTTCTCATCCAACACGTGAGAAGTTGAGCTGAACATCTCTTCACGGTCTACTCGTGTTCAGGGCGCGGACCGGTACAGTATACGCTCGGGCAGCTTCAGTGTGCAGGAAAGGCTCTTATTTGTGCGCCAGTACAACAGCGGCTGTTCACTTCCTGCCATCTGTGCCTCAGACATGAAGCTCTGCATTTCCGGTACTGATCGACTGCCTGTGTCCTGCGCACAGATTTCGAAATACTCTTCCACACAAATTACATAGCAAACGATTACAATGTAGTCTGTGCACGCGAGCTCACTTCCGGAAAAATCGGCCGGAAAAACACCAAAAACGGGCGATTGCGTATTTTAAGCAAAAACCGGCCGGTTCCGATTAATGGCCGGTCAACCGGTGCATCCCTACTGTGAAGTAACATTACCAAACAATGAACAGCTGTGTTTTTAAGATAACGAAGATAAACAAAGATTAAAAAATATAGTAACACAAGTATTGCTCATGGTAAGTTCATGTTAGTTAAATGTTAACAATTCAAACCATATCCTAAAGTTACAAACAAATAATTTACTCTAATTTAAACAATACTCTGATGTTTAAATCATTTAAAATGAGAATGTATGTGTGCTCATGCCATGTTTGTTTGTAAGAAAAAATTAGATTAGATATCATATCGCAATATATATCGCAGAAAAATAAGATATCGCAATGTCCTTTTTCCCCAATATCGTGCAGCCCTAGTATTGAGACCAAAAAAAAAATTATAATTCAACTAAAACGCAAAAACGGAATCAACAACCAAAATCAACCTTACTTTTTAGTGGTCTTTCTCTCATATGCTGTGATTCTGTTTTTTATATAATACTTCACCGCCTGCCAGTCTCGTTCACCGAGGGCTTTGGGGGCTGCTGTAATGCATGCAATGTAGTCGACTTTTCCAGGAGTAACTCCCGAGTGAATACATTTCATCATTGTCTCTTCTACAGCCGCAATCTCCACCTCACTCCACTTTCTCTTCCTAGGAACTAATGACAAGAAAATTACATTAATTGCACTGCATGTGTTGTAGGTGCAAGACTGGATTATTTTTATACTACTGTATTCTTTATGATGTGGTTGACCTTTTATAAATAAAGTAAATAAAAACTATTACAGGACAGGTTCCTTACCTGATGTTACTTTCATGACCTCCCGTGACCTCTCTGGAGATCCTTTAGAAACACAATCATATACATTTCTAAATCAAACTACTAATTACTGATTGGCTGTTTGGGGGGGAATTCTTGATATTCTAATTGCTTTAAACATTTAACTGCTTGTTCATACGTCTTACCTTCATTCATGTTTACTGGCCTGCTGCTATTCACTCCTGAAGTGCCTGCTTGAAGGCATGATTTAATTATTATTTAACTAATGGAAATTACAAACATCTTAAAAAAATGTGTTTACAAATCATGAGAATGATCTGACAGTTCTGTTTCACTCTCTATCCCAGGATCAGGCTCAACGCACTCTGAAATATAGTCTTCGTATTCAGACATATGCACAGATTCTTCCAAAGTCACTAGGACACGCTTGACAGGTAGTTTAAACTCGATTAACAGGTTACATACCCTGTTAATAGTGTTCCCTCGGGTAATCTGTAATATTTCCTGTGGATACGAATATCATGTCCCAGGAAATCAGCAAGTTGGTCCATTTCGGTGTCGTTCATGTTAAGAACCCTAACCCTAGTCCATGTTGATTTGGAAGGCAACCTGTAATCAGACAAATATAAAAGGTCTTGAGAATTCTACACAAATTATATTATGCATATAATGCAATCCCCACTTAAACAAGGTGTCCCCATAAAGACAGTTAAAATACAGGTCAATGTCCCCAGAAGGTTTCATGGAAATAATGCAATCCCCACTTAAACAAGGTGTCCCCATAAAGACAGTTAAAATACAGGTCAATGCATGTCCCCAGAAGGTATCAAATATCATCACTTGTTCGTTCCATCCTCAATTTACATATGAGCACAACAGCAGAAATAATAGCCTACAATTTGATGTTGGCCGAGCGTGAGTTGGGGCAATTTCTTGTAATTCTCATCATGACATTACGATAAATAATCTTACTGTGGTTTTGTCTCTTACAAAGAGATCATTAGAGACCTATTGGTTTAACGTTTAGACATTATACAGTTGTATGCAGAGCAGTACACAATCAAAATATTTCTTGGTGAGTCGTATACCTTTTAAATAGTGTTGTCACGGTACCCAAATTTCAGTATTTGATACCGATACCAGTGAAAATCCATGGTTCTCGGTACCGAAGCAAAACACAAAAATATGCCAATTAAAAAAATATATATATATTAATAAAATAATAAAAATAAAACCAATGCCATCCTTTATACTTATTTACAATTGTGTTTAAAGTTTTTCTACAGGTTATATAATTATGAAAAACAGTAAATAAGTTTCACCCAAATTTAATTTGTCTTTTAATTTATGAAATTTAAACATTTTATTTTTGGTAAATAAAGGGGATTTGCTATTAAAATTAAAACATGGAAGAAATATTGTGATTTATTTCTTTAAAAAATAAAGTTTTAACAGTAGTAGCAGTATCACATACATTTTACTAAATAATAGTAATATTTAGTAGCACAATTACTAAACAATTACTATTTAGTGCATATTTGTCATTTTAACTGAACTTAAGACTGGTGGTGATGCTTAAGATATTTTTGGTCATTGAGGGTTTCTGTAAGAAAAATAGTAATAGATCATTATTATTAAAGGATAATTTTACTATCATACTAATGTATATACAATGCACTATGAATTGATGAGCTGCTGGGTTCATGAATATTAATCACGTTGTCTGCGTTCGGTCAAACTGATTTGCTGAAATCAAAACAGGGTCGGTGCTAGTTGAGCGTCAGCCAATGAAATTGCCATTTGCACATTAGCTCCACCCACTACCGGAGAAACCGGAGTGTCTTCTGCTTGTTCGAAAATGAATAATTGTAAATGAACTCCATTATTTTGACAGGAGAAGACAACAAAGAATAGTTTACATATAGCGTGTCGATTCAGCGTGGTAAGACTCTCGCGCTCTCTCTCTTTGCATGTGTGAGAAACAGTGCTATCAGTAAAGCGACGGTGAGTCGTGCGCCTTCACACAGAGTTTACAGAGCATCAAATACAGGTGCGCTGTGCGTCCATTGAGATGAACTGAAAAGTTCAGATCGTTTGATGGAGAGAGAACTCTGAAGCTCAGATGCTGAAATTAATACAAGCGTCATGCGCTTCAGACTATGTAGTAAACAAACCTGCACGTCTCTGCCATTCATTGATTCACACAGAGACGCGCAGAACACGGATTTTTTTGTGGCTTAACATTTACAGATACTGGTCCATACGGAGATTTGATTTGATTTATGCTAACTTTGACAAATTCCATGACTGTCCATATTAAAATGTAAGTTTCATTTTCATGACTGGATTTTGAGATTCCATCCTCGTTTTCTGCTTCACGGAAATCATAGCGCTGAACCGGGTTTGAACGAGACCTCGGTACTACCAATACTTAAAGAAACCTGGTACAGTCACATTTTTAAAAATTTTGTACCGACTTGGTACCAAAGTACCGGGTCTTTTGACAACACTACTTTTAAACCCTGTCACAGTTAAATGTGATCTTCAGACCACAAACTTCCAAGAATAGGGAGTTAAAAAGGTAGATATTTTATGTAACCCTAATGGACAGACTTTGGACAGGCAAGTAATTAATGTTGTTACTTACAAATACACTCCGTTCTTTCCAGTGGTGGTACACATTCGCTGGTTGGAGATGCATGGTCAATTTCTGACCATACCTGTAATAAAAAATAATTATCATTTGAGGCTATGAAATTACAAAACAGATAAGGCACTTTATTGAGACGGAATAACAGTATTACAAAACAAAAACAAGGGGAAACAACACTTTTCCTTTTGCTAGAAATTATTAGGGCCAACATATTTTATTGTTTTTGCTCTGTACACAAGCACAGTGGATTTAAAATAAAGACCTGAGGTTATTACCAACTTCTGTTTAGAGAATGTTTCTATCCATCTTTTATGGACAGTGTATGAGGGTAGCCATTTTAAATACATGGTCTCCAAATTTCAGCGGACAAAGTAATTAGACGAACAATATTTTAGGATTTATAATGGTTTTTACTGACGGATGTACCCAATGAACTATATAGGAAAACTGCTACGGTGCACCTTATAGTTTGCAAAAAACAGTAGGAGGATCATAATAGTTTTTAGTTGTAAAAATAAACAAAAATTGTATCAGCAAGAAATTACATACGAGTTCCAATGGTTATCCTTAAGAGGACTAGGATTCCATCCTCACTAAGCCAAAGTGTCCCCATAAGGACAGTTAAAATACAGGTCAATGTCCCCAAAAGCTATCATAAATACTCATTACTACCTATTAGGTTTAAGTGCCAACCAAACTTTCAGGATTGTTTAGAGGGCGTTTGTATCCATCGTTTGTGTTAAGTTGTTTAAAATATAGAAACCGATATAATTATATTACAATTTGTCATTCATAAATGTAAATACATATCGTAAATGTGTGCAAAAAATCCAGTATGCCCTAACAGGGTTGGGACAAAGCCTGTAATAATGCCATCCTCGCATCGTTCTGTCAAACACATTCTGATCAACATTGTTGCTGGGAAATAATTACTATAATATAATGTATAATGTGCAGCTCTGAAACTAAATGGTTATAAAAAAAACCTGTCTTATTACCTGTGTGTCTGTTGGTGAGGGTATCACAGAATCTTCTGCTGTTTAAGTGACTGGATGTGATTCTGGGCCCAGCTAAAAATCAAATAAAAAAATTCAATGCTACAGAAAGTGTAGAATGATTTTTTAACTAAAGTACATACAGGTCCTCCTCAAAAAATTTTCATATTGTGATAAGTTCATTATTTTCCATAATGTAATGATAAAAATTAAACTTTCATATATTTTAGATTCATTGCACACCAACTGAAATATTTCAGGTCTTTTATTGTTTTAATACTGATGATTTTGGCATACAGCTCATGAAAACCCCAAATTCCTATCTAAAAAAATTAGCATATCATGAAAAGGTTCTCTAAACGAGCTATTAACCTAATCATCTGAATCAACTAATTAACTCTAAACACCTGCAAAAGATTCCTGAGGCTTTTAAAAACTCCCAGTCTGGTTCATTACTCAAAACCGCAATCATGGGTAAGACTGCCGACCTGACTGCTGTCCAGAAGGCCATCATTGACACCCTCAAGCGAGAGGGTAAGACAGAAAGAAATTTCTGAACGAATAGGCTGTTCCCAGAGTGCTGTATCAAGGCACCTCAGTGGGAAGGCTGTGGGAAGGAAAAAGTGTGGCAAAAAACACTGCACAATGAGAAGAGGTGACCGGATCCTGAGGAAGATTGTGGAGGAGCAGCGATTCCAGACCTTGGGGGACCTGCGGAAGCAGTGAACTGAGTCTGGAGTAGAAACATCCAGAGCCACCGTGCACAGCCTGTGCAGGAAATGGGCTACAGAGAAGCAGCACTGGACTGTTGCTCAGTGGTCCAAACTAGTTTTTTCGGATCAAAGCAAAGTTTGCATGTCATTCGGAAATCAAGGTGCCAGAGTCTGGAGGAAGACTGGGGAGAAGGAAATGCCAAAATGCCTGAAGTCCAGTGTCAAGTACCCACAGTCAGTGATGGTCTGGGGTGCCATGTCAGCTGCTGGTGTTGGTCCACTGTGTTTTATCAAGGGCAGGGTCAATGCAGATAGTTATCAGGAGATTTTGGAGCACTTCATGCTTCCATCTGCTGAAAAGCTTTATGGAGATGAAGATTTTGTTTTTCAGCACGACCTGGCACCTGCTCACAGTGCCAAAACCACTGGTAAATGGTTTACTGACCATGGTATTACTGTGCTCAATTGGCCTGCCAACTCTCCTGACCTGAACCCCATAGAGAATCTGTGGGATATTGTGAAGAGAAAGTTAAGAGACGCAAGACCCAACACTCTGGATGAGCTTAAGGCCGCTATCGAAGCATCCTGGGCCTCCATAACACCTCAGCAGTGCCACAGGCTGATTGCCTCCATGCCACGCCGCATTGAAGCAGTAATTTCTGCAAAAGGATTCCCGACCAAGTATTGAGTGCATAACTGAACATAATTATTTGAAGGTTGACTTTTTGTATTAAAAACACTTTTCTTTTATTGGTCGGATGAAATATGCTAATTTTTTGAGATGGGGATTTTGGGTTTTCATGAGCTGTATGCCAAAATCATCAGTATTAAAACAATAAAAGACCTGAAATATTTCAGTTGGTGTGCAATGAATCTAAAATATATGAAAGTTTATTTTTTATCATTACATTATGGAAAATAATGAACTTATCACAATATGCTACATTTTTTAGAAGGACCCGTACAATTGTAAACTGCAAAAAAAAAAAAAAAAAGTTTTTTTAAAAGTGATCATTTTTGTTATGTACATGCAATGATTTTCTGTTCTCTACATTTATAATTAGTAGTCACTTCTCTAAAGTAATGATCCAATTTATTTGAATTGCGATGTGATTGTATTAGAATTTAGACATGGACCAGAACAGATTAATAATCTAGTTTAATATATAATTGCAAAAATGAATGCAAGTTATGAAGTATGAATGGGTCTCAAGTATCAAACAAACATTGAAAGAGTTGCCTTTTAAACTGTTACAAAAATCAGTCAAGATAAAATTAATGAACTCTCCAAACTTTTATGAACTGTGGCCATCATCTATACTTTCTTACCTTGGGATTGGAGTGGGACACATTCCCATCTTCTGCAGAGCTGGAATCTGTGTCCATGTTGTGAAGGAAGGCAACCTGTAATCAGTCAAACATGACAAATATAAAAGGTCTTGAGAATTCTACACAAATTATTTATGCATATAATGCGATCCCCACTTAAACAAGGTGTCCCCATAAAGACAGTTAAAATACAGGTCAATGCATGTCCCCAGAAGGTATCAAATATCATCACTTGTTCGTTCCATCCTCAATTTACACATGAGCACAACAGCAGAAATAATAGCCTACAATTTGATGTTGGCCGAGCGTGAGTTGGGGCAATTTCTTGTAATTCTCATCATGACATTACGATAAATAATCTTACTGTGGTTTTGTCTCTTACAAAGAGATCATTAGAGACCTATTGGTTTAACGTTTAGACATTATACAGTTGTATGCAGAGCAGTACACAATCAAAATATTTCTTGGTGAGTCGTATACCTTTTAAATAGTGTTGTCACGGTACCCAAATTTCAGTATTTGATACCGATACCAGTGAAAATCCATGGTTCTCGGTACCGAAGCAAAACACAAAAATATGCCAATTAAAAAAATATATATATATTAATAAAATAATAAAAATAAAACCAATGCCATCCTTTATACTTATTTACAATTGTGTTTAAAGTTTTTCTACAGGTTATATAATTATGAAAAACAGTAAATAAGTTTCACCCAAATTTAATTTGTCTTTTAATTTATGAAATTTAAACATTTTATTTTTGGTAAATAAAGGGGATTTGCTATTAAAATTAAAACATGGAAGAAATATTGTGATTTATTTCTTAAAAAAATAAAGTTTAAAATTTTTTAACAGTAGTAGCAGTATCACATACATTTTACTAAATAATAGTAATATTTAGTAGCACAATGCCTTTATGTAAAAATTTACTTTTAGGCCTAATGAATGCATATTTGTCATTTTAACTGAACTTAAGACTGGTGGTGATGCTTAAGATATTTTTGGTCATTGAGGGTTTCTGTAAGAAAAATAGTAATAGATCATTATTATTAAAGGATAATTTTACTATCATACTAATGTATATACAATGCACTATGAATTGATGAGCTGCTGGGTTCATGAATATTAATCACGTTGTCTGCGTTCGGTCAAACTGATTTGCTGAAATCAAAACAGGGTCGGTGCTAGTTGAGCGTCAGCCAATGAAATTGCCATTTGCACATTAGCTCCACCCACTACCGGAGAAACCGGAGTGTCTTCTGCTTGTTCGAAAATGAATAATTGTAAATGAACTCCATTATTTTGACAGGAGAAGACAACAAAGAATAGTTTACATATAGCGTGTCGATTCAGCGTGGTAAGACTCTCGCGCTCTCTCTCTTTGCATGTGTGAGAAACAGTGCTATCAGTAAAGCGACGGTGAGTCGTGCGCCTTCACACAGAGTTTACAGAGCATCAAATACAGGTGCGCTGTGCGTCCATTGAGATGAACTGAAAAGTTCAGATCGTTTGATGGAGAGAGAACTCTGAAGCTCAGATGCTGAAATTAATACAAGCGTCATGCGCTTCAGACTATGTAGTAAACAAACCTGCACGTCTCTGCCATTCATTGATTCACACAGAGACGCGCAGAACACGGATTTTTTTGCGGCTTAACATTTACAGATACTGGTCCATACGGAGATTTGATTTGATTTATGCTAACTTTGACAAATTCCATGACTGTCCATATTAAAATGTAAGTTTCATTTTCATGACTGGATTTTGAGATTCCATCCTCGTTTTCTGCTTCACGGAAATCATAGCGCTGAACCGGGTTTGAACGAGACCTCGGTACTACCAATACTTAAAGAAACCTGGTACAGTCACATTTTTAAAAATTTTGTACCGACTTGGTACCAAAGTACCGGGTCTTTTGACAACACTACTTTTAAACCCTGTCACAGTTAAATGTGATCTTCAGACCACAAACTTCCAAGAATAGGGAGTTAAAAAGGTAGATATTTTATGTAACCCTAATGGACAGACTTTGGACAGGCAAGTAATTAATGTTGTTACTTACAAATACACTCCGTTCTTTCCAGTGGTGGTACACATTCGCTGGTTGGAGATGCATGGTCAATTTCTGACCATACCTGTAATAAAAAATAATTATCATTTGAGGCTATGAAATTACAAAACAGATAAGGCACTTTATTGAGACGGAATAACAGTATTACAAAACAAAAACAAGGGGAAACAACACTTTCCTTTTGCTAGAAATTATTAGGGCCAACATATTTTATTGTTTTTGCTCTGTACACAAGCACAGTGGATTTAAAATAAAGACCTGAGGTTATTACCAACTTCTGTTTAGAGAATGTTTCTATCCATCTTTTATGGACAGTGTATGAGGGTAGCCATTTTAAATACATGGTCTCCAAATTTCAGCGGACAAAGTAATTAGACGAACAATATTTTAGGATTTATAATGGTTTTTACTGACGGATGTACCCAATGAACTATATAGGAAAACTGCTACGGTGCACCTTATAGTTTGCAAAAAACAGTAGGAGGATCATAATAGTTTTTAGTTGTAAAAATAAACAAAAATTGTATCAGCAAGAAATTACATACGAGTTCCAATGGTTATCCTTAAGAGGACTAGGATTCCATCCTCACTAAGCCAAAGTGTCCCCATAAGGACAGTTAAAATACAGGTCAATGTCCCCAAAAGCTATCATAAATACTCATTACTACCTATTAGGTTTAAGTGCCAACCAAACTTTCAGGATTGTTTAGAGGGCGTTTGTATCCATCGTTTGTGTTAAGGGTTGGGACAAAGCCTGTAATAATGCCATCCTCGCATCGTTCTGTCAAACACATTCTGATCAACATTGTTGCTGGGAAATAATTACTATAATATAATGTATAATGTGCAGCTCTGAAACTAAATGGTTATAAAAAAAACCTGTCTTATTACCTGTGTGTCTGTTGGTGAGGGTATCACAGAATCTTCTGCTGTTTAAGTGACTGGATGTGATTCTGGGCCCAGCTAAAAATCAAATAAAAAAATTCAATGCTACAGAAAGTGTAGAATGATTTTTTAACTAAAGTACATACAATTATAAAATCACTGTTGTTCCCTATCCCTTAAGCCTATTAATTACAAACAGTAATGTTTAAAATCTTTTCCATCAAATATATAAATAGCAGTAGGTAAATCTTATTTTCAATTCATGCAAATCCTGGTTTACCTTACCCTGGGTGTTCCCAGGCTGCCTTGCACACAATTTGATTCACGCTGCTAAGGCAGCCTGGACACCATGGACTAAATTCTCCCCTGAAAAAGGGAACCAAATCACAGAACGGGGAGGGATCAGCAAGACAATGACTGCACGATGTGTCGTTTAAGCATCGATATCGCGCTGTACGAATCCACGATAGTCACATTGCAGGATGTGCGATGTAGGCTGTTGTAGTTGATCCGTTATTCATTAACTGTATGGGCAGCTGCTCCCCGGCCCTTGACGAATGTGATTCGCAGATTAATTGCACAGCTTAACCATCATAGAGTGAAAGTTTATCATTGACAGGACTGAAAACCACATGCAAGTTTAACAGGGCATTTTCTCTCTGTCTTTCTCTCGCGAGCGCGCGCGCACTCTCTCTCTCTCGCGCACTCTCTCTCTCTCGCGCACTCTCTGGCGCCCTCTCTCTCTCTCGCGCACTCTCTCGCGCCCTCTCTCAAGCTCTGTCTTGCTCCCTCTCCCCCGTGCATATTAATCAATTGACATGATGGTGTCGATGCTTAAATCATTTAAAATGAGAATGTAAGTGTGCTCACCCCATTTGTTTGTAAGAAAAAAATAATCGCAATATATAAAATCGCAGAAAAATAAAATATCACAATGTCATTTTTCCCAATATCGTGCAGCCCTAATAGGCGACACATTGAAGAAGTTTCTATGGATCCAACATGGCATCAGACACGAAATTACCTTTCGATTCAGCTTTAGATAGTGTTTTAAGTAGTTAAGAACAGAGTTTGTTTTGAAAAAAGAGCAACTGTTAAACAATTTCAGAAGCAAGCGCATTTGATAGACATTCGTAGCGCCCAATAAACTGCTCTGGGCATTCGTAAACCACGCCTCAAATACGAGAAAATGAACAGGTGGTACCCAGACCAAGTCTCGAATGAGAATTGGTCTGACGTTAGCCAGGCTAGGTTTACCTGCTGCATTTTTTAGAACAAAAAATATTTTACCCAAGTTCTGTCAACGTACAATAAAATGACTCACCATTTTATCCAAGTTTGCCAATTGCAGTAGGAGTAAGGTTCGCTGTCTTTGAAGAGCATTTCGCTTCTCAGCCGTAGATTCATACAGAGTTTCACACCGATTGTGGTGTTTTTAATTTGTCAATCCTGGCCTGCAACTGTTGAACCAAATATAACAATCAGTGTACCAGAAATTATTAAAAAAAAAAAAAAAAAAAAATGCAATACTATAAAAAAAGTTGATAATTTAATTTGGATTTAAGTAACCTGGAATGGTCCATTACTTCAGACAGACTGACACTAGGGATAAGATTTTCATGTTGAAAATGAATTTCTTTTGTTCTGTACACCAGTACTTTGAAACAATATAATGAAAATACATCACAAACCTTTTAAATGTAAATATGACAGGGTGCCCACAAATAAATGCAGGTTTGGAAACCAAACTTGTCTTTGTTACGGTCATGCAGTATGGATTAGTTATTCGACTAAAGTCCGAGTTATCAAGTCAGCCTCAAACCATCATGCTCATGCTACCAACATAAGCTATGTGTATTAATCTCTTTATAGTTTAAGTAATTACCTTACTCTACTTTATAGCACTGTTTTGATGAGAAACAAAAGTCTTTC
Source organism: Carassius gibelio (assembly GCF_023724105.1). Classification (NCBI taxonomy): domain Eukaryota; kingdom Metazoa; phylum Chordata; class Actinopteri; order Cypriniformes; family Cyprinidae; genus Carassius; species Carassius gibelio. Next base: position 979,461 of record NC_068416.1, read on the forward strand.
CTGCTTGCATCAAAACATCATGTATCCACATTGTCTTTTGTGTAACTTCAAATTTAAAGTACAGAACATGAGAAATGCTTTAGTGTCCATACTTATGTGGGCCAATATTATGCTTGAAGTATTAATATAGCAACAAATCGATGTAGTAGTGACGTTTTTGGGCTATGCAAAAGTATAATTCAATGTTCATTTGACTTTGGAACCAGACACTGGAAACGTTGACAATCATGAATGCATAGTGCAGATCCACAGACTGACCCAGTCTGGGGCACTTATGCACTTACCTTCGAGCGCTCACTCTGCAAATTATCATCTGCAAGAACAACATCATTTGTTAGTCCTTATTTATACTTTTCACTTCCCTTACACAATAACTAATCAATCAGTCTAGAGTTTGAGACCTGCAACACTGATATGTGTGATGGGGTGGGGGGCAGTTGCTTTTACCTGAGACGGGCATGTTGAACAGGGTGTCCGTGCCAGTGAAGTGTGTTTTGGGGGCTAGGAGAGGAAACCACACAGATGGCAACAAGTGAAATATAGTAAGAGGGCATTTACACTGAGAAAAACATGGGACATCCTTGCAGAGGAGGATAGGTATTAGGGCTGCACGATGTGTCGTTTAAGCATCGATATCGCGATGTACGAATCCACGATAGTCACATTGCAGGATGTGCGATGTAGGCTGTCGTAGTTGATCCGTTATTCATTAACTGTACGGGCAGCTGCTCCCCGGCCCTTGCCGAATGTGATTCGCAGATTAATTGCACAGCTTAACCATCATAGAGTGAAAGTTTATCATTGACAGGACTGAAAACCACATGCAAGTTTAACAGGGCAGAGAGAGAGAGAGAGCGCGCGAGAGAGAGAGAGAGACAGAGAGACAGAGAGAGAGAGAGAGAGAGAGAGAGAGAGAGTGCGCTGCTGCTAGAGAGAGAGCGAGCGAGCGAGCGAGAGAGACAGAGAACATTAGAAGTACCATCAATGTTTATAGAAATGTACATGGATTTATTTTGCATGTAATTTTTTTCTTATGAATATATATGTATTTTTGTTTTGTTTGTTTATATTCTGATATGTACAATGCTTTGGCAATATGTACCTTTGTATGTCATGCCAATAAAGCAATATGAATTGAATCGAGAGAGAGAGAGACGTTTTCAAACAACACGAGCTCTGTCTTGCTCCCTCTCCCCCGCGAATATTAATCAATTGACACGTTGGTGTCTATGTTTAAATCATTTAAAATGAGAATGTAAGTGTGCTCACCCCATTTGTTTGTAAGAAAAAATATCGCAATATATATCGCAGAAAAATAAAATATCGCAATGTCATTTTTTCACAATATCGTGCAGCCCTAATAGGTATTGATCAGACAGCACCACTGCATTTATTCTGCATATGTGGTTCTAATCTTTGTAATATAGGCATGTAATACAATCATTTTTAATGGATGCATGAGTGCAACAAGTTAAATTTACTTTTTGCTACAACTTTATATGTTCTAATTGTGTGTACACAATGGGTCTCATTCATGAACCATGAGCAAAACGAATTGTGTAAATCGCGAGTAAAGTGGTTCTGGCGTAAATTTTCGGATTCATTAAAACGTTCGTATTTTCCAAATGTTAGTTGGTACGAAATAAATCTACACCTGCTCCCAGCCACACGTAAATAGTGCGTTTAACGTCTGAACGTTTTGCTCATTAATACGGCTGCATTTTAATTCATAATCGGGTACATATCTACACAGCATTTTGAAAAAAATATTACATAAATTACATAAGGTTTTTCTTTTCACGTCGGGGACTGTTCGAATAACAGATGAAACTCCATTAACAGCATCTGTAATATGCTGCAAAGCTTCCTTTTTTTAGGACCTGATACGCCACTATATACGCTTGAAAATAAAACGTGGCGTTTTGAATGAACTTCTGATAATAAAACTTAAATTTCTGCAGCTGAGAAATTTTTATTTTTCCATTCACTTTTGAGAAGACATGTTGAAATCCTTCGTTTGGTGTCATAATATGATGCTCATATATAGTTTAATATATATTAGTTTAATGGGCTGGATTTATGGTAATTGAGAATGAGCGTGTACGCGTGTCCCATATACGACTGATTGGAATTCATTAACACACACACACATTTCACTATCACATCTGACGTTTACGAAGCTTTTGTGAATCAGGAGAAGAGTTTCAGGAAGTTCTCTTTACGCGCAAATCACTCACATATTTACTCGTATATTTACGAATGTTTCATGAATGAGACCCAATGGGTGCATACAATAGATAAATCCAAAACAGAATCCACTGTGACATCGGAACTAATGCAATTCATTAAAACTATGGAAATAAAGGCATTTCCATAAATAAAAACCAGTTGGTGTAATCAAACCTGGCATAGGAAATGTATCTCATAAAAACAAATTGTTACTGCTAAGTAAACCAAGATAGAAACACATTCTACTACAGCTGTCTTGTTTGGAGTGTCTGCAACAAATTGCATGAAATATAAACTCTTATCCAGGTAGGTGGCATATTGGATATAGAAACAAAAAGGTAACTCACCTGTGCTCTCCATGGCCAGTTTGAGTCACGTTGTTGTAAGTCAGTTCTTCTCCAGGTGTAATATCTCGAATCGCGAAGAGACAAGTGTGGTTTCTTTACTTATGGTTTTCATTTTGCAAAAATAGGTCTTCTGTGGTCGTCATCAACAAGTCTCCCAAGAGAGGAGTCCTTTTCACATGCATCAATGCTGTATAGAAACATTTGTTTCATTAATATGTATTAGCACAGAGGTTAGACTATGAAGAAGCAGTATTTGATTAAATTATATGAGCAGGATATACCAATAAATACAATTCTATAAGCGACTATTGTATGGAATAGTGTATTTGTAAAAGCAAATTGGACAAATGACTCGCACCATGTTTTTTGCCTTTTCTGAAGGGCAGATAACGGTCAGTGCGAAGGTGCAGTGAAGGGCAGATAACGGTCACTGCGAAGGTGCAGTGAAGGGCAGATAACAGTCACTGCGAAGGTGCAGTGAAGGGCAGAAAACGTTCACTGCGAAGGTGCAGTGAAGGGCAGATAACGGTCACTGCGAAGGTGCAGTGAAGGGCAGATAACCGTCACTGCGAAGGTGCAGTGAAGGGCAGATAACCGTCACTGCGAAGGTGCAGTGAAGGGCAGATAACCGTCACTGCGAAGGTGCAGTGAAGGGCAGATAACCGTCACTGCGAAGGTGCAGTGAAGGGCAGATAACCGTTCACTGCGAAGGGCAGATAACCGTCACTGCGAAGGTGCAGTGAAGGGCAGATAACCGTCACTGCGAAGGTGCAGTGAAGGGCAGATAACCGTCACTGCGAAGGTGCAGTGAAGGGCAGATAACCGTCACTGCGAAGGTGCAGTGAAGGGCAGATAACCGTCACTGCGAAGGTGCAGTGAAGGGTAGATAACCGTCAATGCGAAGGTGCAGTGAAGGGCAGATAACGGTCACTGCGAAGGTGCAGTGAAGGGCAGATAGCGGTCACTGCGAAGGTGCACTGAAGGGTAGATAACTGTAACTGAAGTAGTATTGACAAAGGCACTAACATAAAGAGAACAACTCTAGATTTTAGACATGGCCCTTGCATTGTAAAGTTGCTACATAGCCACTTCATCTACTTACCACCATGTTTTACTCTTCCACTGAAAATCAAAAAGAAAAACCTTTGCAGACTCATTGTACTCAATAGTTTGGAGCTCTGCCTGCTGCTGTGACAGTAGTTTCCCTCGGTACTCCACAACAAAGTCACCTTTGAATATGAGTTCAGTGGCAAAAACACCTGGGGCCTGTTCTTCGTACGTAGCTAACTCAGTTAGCTGGATTTGATTGTTGATGATTTGGCGTGATCTTGGATCGTTTGGTTCTTCGAAGCTCATTCCGGAGCTGCTGTCATAGCAACAGGTCCGTCAGCTTAAACCTGCTTGGGAGCAGCTTATTTCATGTAAACAGGATTAGATCGCTTCTTTTCAACCAGAACTGATACTCAAAATATGTCTGCTACCACCGCTAGTTTATTACAAGAGTATCGTACTGATCCAGGGACAATAATTTAAAATAATAATCATTAAAAAAAAATTTTTTTAAATAATATAAAAATGCTGTGTAGTACATAACAGCCTGCTATAGACACAGCCAGTTTTACTCACTGAAATATTTGTCATCAAAGTATTATTCTTACACACATGCTATACAGATAATAGAGTCGTGCATTATTTTGAGTGATGACTGCTATTATTCGAGTGGCTTGATGGAGCGCAGGAGATGCAGATAACATGAGATTGACCCTTAAGAAACTTTCATTAATGCTGTCACGTAACAAATCTGTCCAAATATGAAATTAATAGTTAATTTCTACATTGAAATAAAAATGTAAAGACTAAACAACTATTTTAAATTGCGAATCTAAATAACTGGGAATCATGAAAAAAATTCTAATAAAATAAAAACATGTATCAATTATCTGTTTTATATATCTATTATAACATTTATGTAGCTTTGTTTGCTTGTCTGTTTCCTTATAAAAGTCCAGAAATTTGTCAAGTTTTTCGTCAGTTGTCGTTTTAAATTATATGACGTCATTACATTGCCGTCTTGCAATCGCTGCACTGCTGATCATGGTTTCGAGTATCGATACATATCCCCTTTTAAGACAACACATGAACGTGCAATTATCTCAGATAACTCAATCCAGCGATACTAATCATACACAACAGGTGTGTTCGAAGAACCCAATTAGCCGGATCATGATTAGCACGATGATATCATCTTGGATGTGTCATTTGATCTCGGATGTAATAAGCGACGTATGAAGAACGGGCCACTGGTAGCTCAGTGGTAGAGTGCATGCTTTGGGTGTACGACTTCCTGGTTTCAAATCCCAGCTGCTCCCCAGGTCGCCGTTGCAAAGGAGATATTGTTCTCAATCGGCCTACCTGGTTAAATAAAAGGTAAAAAAAGAAAAGAAAAAAAAGGGTCTGTTTTTACAGGGAATAATCCCTGTCAAACCCTTAGATTACTGCAATCAGGCTGGGCACAGAAGCAAAAGTGCTTAAAGCACTGTGCTGAAGGACAAAATGGTTTATCAAATGTCTAAAAGCTGTTGAATTGTCAGTTCTAATATCCCAGTGTACTAGCAACCACCATTGTGCAGTGTGCTCTTGAGCAAGAGACTTGATCACTGAAGGCATTTTACTGATTCCAGCTAAATCATATTAAGGAGTTTAACATTTACCTTTAAAATTATTGATAAAACGCTGGAGACATGGTTTATCAATCCCCGCTTGGATATGGTACTCCGCATCCTGGATTGGTCCAAGTTCTTCTCTCCATGAGTGAAAACCTAAGTAGCAAGAGACATAAGTTTAAATGCAGTAAATAACCCATTGCCAATTGTATGACAAAGTAGTTAGTTCTTAGCCTGTCAGATATAACACAATAATAGTCTTTATATGGTATAATTGGGATTGTGTTGCCTACATTGTAGTCAAGCGTTTTCTTAAACTACCAGTGAAAATCAATGATTTCAAGCATTTAAAGATGTTTGAAGTTGTTCTACGACATAAAACACCTATACAGTAGGTCCATTATAATGTTTAAATAATTTAAATGAACATTCATTTATTTAAAAATGGTCTAATTAATGTAGTTACCCCTGATGGCAGCTTTTCTCCCGCCATACAACCTAACCACGCTGTAGTGCGGAAGTGCTATGACAACTGATCCTATACTCTATTTAACTTGCTAATTGTCATAGTAGTCCATCCTAACATACAAGCTAACTACTGTAGTGTGCATATCATAAAAAACATACATTTATCGATTATCAATCACATTTGTGATTAAATTATACAACACACGCAAAAAAAAATAATAAATAAATAAAAAAAAATGTATGGCATGCATTAAGCTTCAATCGTGCCTAGCTAATAAGTCGGTTAGCTTGGTAGTGGTAGTTAGCTAAATAGTTTCCATTTACATTGCACATGTATAGGCGCGTTAGCAAACTAACGTTATCTAACATTATACTGACTAAACCCGACTCGACAGAAAACTGCAAAGTTAAAATTATCGCTAGCAAGGCCTGCTTTGTTATTAACATTCTCCATAATATATGGTAGTGGCATTTGTTATGCAGTTGGAACATGAATTACATTTGAAATTAAAGTGTTTAGCTTACCTTGGAGAACGAACACGCTGTTTGATGCTGCGTTTGCAGCTCCTGCTCCTCCAGTGAGTGAGTGACGAGATGCAATCATTAGCTCCAGACGCGCGCGCGGGTATAGGTGTGGGGGAGGGGTTGACCATGTGGGGACCCGGATAGTCTTAACCAGGACATACACCGGTCTCGAGTGTGTGTGTGTGTGTGAAGATGGAAAAACCCACAACAATCAACCAACATACGCTTTTGATATTGGTTAATTTATGTACCCTCCTTTATCCAACCGAAATGTAGGTCTCTACAGTTAAGCTCTGTATTATAAATAAAAAAGACAAAATATTTTGTCATGTTGATTAAAGAAACAATCACGTTAGTAAAATAAACTCCTGCCTGGCAATTCAAGTGTGAGGCAAGGGTTTTAAAGGAGGAACTGTAGGATGGAACACATTCGATTACAGATAATATGAAAGTTATTTTAAATTAATAACTGGAAAGAATATAGTTTTGCTTTAGAGTGGGCACCAGATGAAGTATCATATGGGATTGTTTGCAGTCATTTGAACTCAGTGTTGCAACTCCAAAACAGTGTCAACATGGCACTTTCAAAATAAGTGTTCCCCTCAGTTATCTACAGTGAGGAGGAAAAGCATTTGATACACTGGGGATTGTGCAGGTTCCCACTTACAAACCACGTAAGAGCCTGTCATTTTTATCTTAGGTATACTCTTCTACTCTAATGACAGAATCTTAAATAACAATCCAGAAAATCACATTGTATATTTTAAAAATATATATTTTTGCAGTTTATTGTTTATGACATAAGCATTTGATCACCTATCAACCAGTAAGAATTCCAGCTCTCACAGGAAGCCCTCCTTTTCTCCACTTTTTATTAACTGCACCGGTTTGAACTGTTACCTGTATAAAAGACACTTGTCCACATACTCATTCATGGGAGAAGGTCATGTGGTCTGATGAGATGAAAATAGAGCTTTTTGGTCTAAACTCTACTTGTTGTGTTTGGAGGAAGACTAAGGATGAGTGCAACCTCAAGAACACCATCCAAACTGTGAAGCATGGAGGTGGAAACATCATTCTTTATGGATGCTTTTCTGCAAAAGGGACAGGACGACTGCAGCGTATTGAGGGGAGGATGGATGGGGCCTCACACACAAAAGTGTCACTGCAGGAAGAAACCCCAAATTACACAAACATATAATTATAAAACATAGTTATATACCAGGGGTCTCCATCCTCCAACCAACCTTTTTGTGTGCGAGGGCTACCTCAAGGGATAAAATAATAGAAGGGATTTGTGTTTGTCATACTCAAATTTTATTATACATATAAAATGGTGGTGCTTTTTTACAAAATAATAAAATATCTTGATATTCTGGTTCAGACTTACAAGTGTTGAAAAAGAAATCAACAATTCCTGAAAAATTATGAAAATATTTATAGATTTTTTTTTTGTTGTTGTTGATTTTCTACAAACCTATTATGTATGCGTTATCAAAAACAGTAGCCCAAACATTTAGTATAAATATAAATGCAAAAATAAATAAATAAACTGTCATAACTTCTTAAAAAACATTAGCATACTGCATTACATTTAATACATAGCCTATATAGCCGTTTTTTTTATTTTATTACTTTCTGGACTCGGACTCGGCCTTTGGGAGCTCGGACTTGAGTCCAGCTTGGCCCCTTTTGGACTCGGACTTGGACTTGATGTTTGTGGACTTGGTCTTGACTCGTGCTTGACAATACCACTGCTGATGACACTCAGCTCTTCCTCTCATTCCATCCTGATGATCCGACGGTAGCTATTCGCATCTCAGCTTGTCTAACTGACATTTCTTCCTGGATGATGGACCATCACCTTCAACTCAACCTTGCCAAGACAGAACTGCTTGTGATTCCAGCAAACCCATCGTTCCATCACAATTTCACCATCAAGTTAGGCACATCAACCATAACTCCTTCAAAAACAGCTAGAAGCCTTGGAGTTATGATTGATGATCAGCTGACTTTCTCAGACCACATTGCTAAAACTGTCCGATCCTGCAGATTTGCTTTATTCAACATCAAGAAGATCAGACCCTTTCTTTGGGAACATGCTGCACAACTCCTTGTTCAAGCTCTTGTTCTGTGGCTGGACTATTGCAATGCTCTCTCTGCAGGTCTTCCAGCCAATTCTATCAAACCTTTACAATTAATCCAGAACGCGGCAGCAAGATTAATTTTTAATGAGCCAAAAAGAATACACGTCACACCTCTGTTTATCGATTTGCACTGGCTTCCAATAGCTGCTCGCATAAAATTCAAGGCATTGATGTTTGCCTACAAAACTACCACGGGCTCTGCAGCCATTTACCTAAATTTGTTACTTCAGACTCATGTGCATCTAGAAGCTTGTGTTCTGCAAGTGAACGTCGCTTGATTGTTCATCCCAAAGCAGCACAAAGTCACTTTTACGGACTTTTAAATTAAATGTTCCCTTCTGGTGGAATGACCTTCCCAACTCAATCCCAGCAGCTGAGTCCTTAGCCATCTTCAAGAATCGGCTTAAAACACATCTCTTCCATCTTTATTTCACCCTTTAACTTTAACACTCACTATTCTAATTCTATTCTTAAAAAAAAAAAATCTAACTACCTTTCTGATCTTTTTGTATTCTATTTTCTTTTCATTTATTATGCAATTGTATATGTATAGTTTGCTCTATTCTTTCATTTTTTTATTCTATCTGTTTTCTTTTTATTTATTATATTAGTTAAAAACCCATCCTACGTGTACTGGGTTAACCTAACTGAGACTTGTTATAGCACTTATATATCATTGCTCTTTTTGTTGTTTTTGATTGCTTCCACTGTCTTCATCTGTAAGTAGCTTTGGATAAAAGCGTCTGCTAAATGAATAAATGTAATGTAAATGTAATATAGGCCTACATGACTATATTAATATAACAGGATTTTCAATATGAACTTATACAGGTACATTTCTGCCAAAAAATGTTTGTTTTACTACAGTTAATTCATAAGTTGTGGAGTGAAATGTCTTCTGACTGGTTTGTTCTTGGAACAATGTTTCGCCTGTTTTTTTACGTCAATATGTTGAGAATATCAAACTTGAATCACATAGTCATCTGTGGGTTTTTAAGAGAAATAGAGAATTCTGCGCTAAATTGAGCTGCTTCTCAGTGGATCCTCCAAGGGGGCCCCCAACAGAACAGGAAAATCCCATTCATTTTCTCCCTAGGATATTTATTTTCAGACATAATGTCTAAAGTGGTCTCCAACACGTTGCTCGTGGCCTGATTGGAGGTAGCTCGCCAAGGGCCATTCACATATGGTGTCTTTTGCGCTCAAGTTCAAAATATTTAAGTGACCCACTCATTTTTTCCAGGTGCAACGAGTCAATATGAAGGATGGGGGTGCACCCAAACCACAGGTGTTTTTTTCTTCTCCGTAAATAAATCTTCTAGCAGAGCTACAGCAAACGTTTATCGGTAGTGGAAATCCATTAGCTAGGCTATTAAAACTTCTAGCAACGTAGCAACATAGCAACGACAGACGCCACGGGAAAATCGGACCGAATTTTACAGTTTTTTTTATTCACTTTGGTACTATTTTCACAAGCAAGGTGTACATTTTCACAACTCATATTACTAATATCACGACAGATCATCAAAAGTGCACTTTTTTCAAACATGTCAGCATATTTTCGATTGTTTTAGTACAATACACAAAACCACAAAGTATCCTTTTCACTACACAAAATAAGTGTTTCATCTTAATAAATGTTTCATTCACAGTAACCACCTTTCATAAATCTCTTACTGATCTTAATGGTTAATCACTGAACCGTTTGGTAAACCTATAGATTTTAAATTGGTTTGTCAGGAATATACAGTATATGGATTTTGAGAACTACAGAAATAAAAATGCGTGTTTGTATGAACATATAAATTATGTCCAAGTGCCTGGACAACCTGGAGGAAACATCTCCATGTGTGCAGCTATCTCTGAAGATGGTGTTGTAGGACGTAGGCCATTACTTGGCTCCTATAATGCTGCACATCTTATTGAGTTCCTCAATGAAATTGAACCAGCCTGTCAAGGTATAAAGGGGTCACCTATGTAACTGTGTTGGACAATGTCAGGTTCCACCACGCAGAGGTAGTTCAAGCATGGTTTCAGGCCCATCCCCGATTCATGACCCTTTACCTGCCTCCACATTCTCCCTTCCTCAACCCTATTGAGGAATGTTTTTCAGCATGGAGGTGGAAGGTCTATGATCGCCAACCCCTTGAACGTGCTACCCTCCTTCAGGCCATGGATGATGCATGTGATGACATCAGTGTAGACCAATGTCAAGCATGCACGCCAAAAAGCCTTTTCCAAGGTGCTTGAACAATGATAACATTCATTGTGATGTGGATGAGAATCTATGGCCAAATGCTCAAGACAGGCGTGATCCAAATTAATGTAATGTGTGCACTAAATGTTATGTTTTCTTCTCCTTTAGTTAAATTTCATTATAGAAAATATACCTATGTTACAATTATATCAGAAAAATAAAAACTAATTTGCCCAAATTATTGTAGAGGATGTCTTCATTGATCCTTCACTTGATTACACATAGGATGGATATTTTGGAAATTATAGATTATGTAAATGTTGGGTAATGTACTAAATATATTGGCATATAAAAGTGTATTGCCTAATGTTAAAACTGTCTAATCTGTCTTTTATAGTACTGTAGCATATTAATTTCAGCACTTCTAAGGCCGATTTGAAACCAGTATCTTGCATTGTTTGCTGTTGGATGAACTGAATGTTAAAAGTACTAAACTGAAAGAAGATCATACTGTTGTGTTTCAGTGATTAAACCAAGTGTTCTCATTACATATTACAATAATCTTGTGTTTGAAACAATGATTATATGGAATGAAAACATGTGCAACTGAATGAAAGCATGAGATCCGGTTTTGAAAGAATGACTAGCTGTGTTACAAATGTGATCAGTTTGGATTTTTGTACTAAGAGTTTTGAAAATGTACACCTTATTTGTGAAAATAGTACCAAAGCGAATGAAAAAAAAACTGTACTATTAATAATAAAAGATAAGCTATTGTGTATTGTAAATGTCAGTATTTTGTCTTTTTTGAATCATTCTTTTTATAAGAATGATTTAAAGACTGAAATATGCGAGGTTTATCTTTTTATAAAAACGTTTTTGTCAAAACTTTATTTGAACTTGTACATGTTAGTAGATAACATGTTGTAAGACACTTCATTCAAATTTGGCCATCATTTTAATGATACTATTTTAATGTTTATGCAAACAAAAAGTGCATATTGATGGTAAGTTTATTTGTTATTTGCTGGCTTTCGACATAAAACTTGGTGAATTGATTTTATTGTGTAGTATTAGTACTTTTTGAACAGGATTATGTGATAACAATGCTCATTTTGGTCACTATAATCATGAAAATACAGTTATGATGTACTATAAAATCAACAATAATTATGTGTTTTTACAGTATAATAATTTTTTTATATGTCAATTAAAGGTGACATATAGCCTTACAATAACTCGTTTAGGTCTAAAACAGTTGGCATAGTTGTTAATATGAGAGTTATGAGACATTATTAATGTTAGTTATTTTTTTTTTATAGATTTAATTTTTGCATATAGCTCTCGGCCACTTTCATTTTTAAAAAGTAGCTAAAAAAGTTTGGAGACCCCTAAACCATCCAAGTTAGATTGACCATGAGCTACGAGGCTGAGAAACGAAAGTTTCTGCTCCCATAAAAGCCACAAAGTATAAAAATCAACCTTGTTATTTGCGATCTTCTGGAGAAATACTACACTACCCATAATTCTAAGCAAAATAACTTGAGTCGCGCCGCGGTTACCATGGTGACGTATACCGGCCCCGCGAACGGTGATCTGAAGTAAATAAATACCGGTAGTTTATATGTTTATACTGTGCCTTTTTTCCGTAAGTTTAAAAGGACGGACGTTCTGGACTTTTCCAGAACGCACAGATTGTCAGTCCGTCCCTGTTGACATCAAACGATAGTTTGGACATTATCTTCGCCGACAACATGTCTAAGGTAGGATAACAATAATTACATAATATACGTTGTTTCATAGCTTTATCATTACTTTGTATTGGGCGCTATACAAATGTGTGGGGTTACTGCGTTGCGTGGACAGGCTGTGCCTACTGTAATCACGTGTGCTATCTTGTTAGCTAGCCTAAAGCTATCAGCAACGCGATCTACTAACATGATACTAACATAACATGAATTACAACATGGGTTTCTGATTTCATGACTAGTAATTGACTATGTTTAGCAGGTGTTTGTTTTTCAACGTTTTGGTAAAACAGTTTGATATTTTATGGCTGCTTGTAGAACAAGATCTAAACATCCTACTAGGCTATAACATACAAAGTGTCTGAAAATTATATTAATTTTTATAGTCGAAGCGTACGATAGTCTATATTCATCATACTTTATTAATTTACTAGAATACATGGTTGATATCCATCAAAAGCTGAGCAGTTAACTTGAGATAACTTCCTTGTGTCCAAGATATGTAGCATTTATTGATATGTAATATCTGGCAATTATTTAGTATGCACAATGCTGTACCAGGACCGAGCCATAGGGGGAAACACGTCTTCTTAGTTTCCCGCCATACATGTAAATATGAGGCGGAGATTTATTAAATATGCACACTGCAGTACCAAGACCCGGCTCAGGGGGCAAATCCGAACACACACCCTCACACTCCAACACTGGTAAAACCACCTTCTGGGGTCACAAGTAAGGAGCTAAGAAATTTGCACAGGCTATATTAGCATGCTATTTCCTATCAGTTCCAATGGGCATCCTTATGGGGACACAGATTTTGTCCCCAGTTGGTCATCGTGTCCCCACATGGAAGGTAAAAAAACACATCCATGTCCCCAAGAGGTAGCAAAAACACACCCACACTTTCTCTATCCCTCTGAGATGCCAAGAACACAATCTTTCTTACACATTTATTTGATTTATTAGTGAGGACATCTCAGTCTCTTTCACACACATGCACACAGTCTTTCTATTTCTCTCTATTCAAATTAAAGAACTTTATTGCCATTATTGTTTATGCACAATATTTTTAAAACATTATTCATATAAATAAGTTGCTAAATAATTAAGATTATTGTCTGTGTATAGTGTTTTATAATAGTGTATTAGTTCACCCAAAAATAAAAAAGCGTTATTAACTGAACCTCATGACGTTCCAAACCCGTAACTTATCTTCGAAACACTACGGAGCCCCACACATGACATGCAAGAAAAAAAGTTAATCGTGCGCACAATTTAATAATTCATTCCCTTGATTCGCTAAATCGTGTGCACAATTACATTTTTTTTTCTTGCATGTCATGTGCAGGGCTCTGTACAACACAAACAAATATATTTTTAATGAAATCTGAGAGGTTTCTGTTCCTCTATTGACAGCTACGCTACCAATACTTTGACATTCCAAAAATGTTATCAAGAGATCATAAAACTATTCCATATGAATTGAGCAGTTTAGTCCAAAATTTCTGAAGAAATTAACAGATTGAATTTAGGCTTTTTTTCACAAACAAACATTCATTACCTCACATCAGTTAGAGTAAACGGAAGCTCAGGAATTTTTGCGTTGATGTGCGAGAACCAGTGAGGTTTGTTCTAGTGTGTTAAGCAGGTTCGGTTGAGCTTCTGTTTATGTTTGCTGATCAATGTTTATACAATAAAAGCCTAAATTTAGTCTGTTCATTAAAAAAATGCGATCATGTCTCATTAGAAAATTTGGACTAAAATGCTCAATTCATATGGAATAGTTTTATGATCTCTTTATGAATTATTTGAAGTGTCAAAGTGGTGATTGTGTAGCTGTCAATGGAGAAACAAAGTTTTCAGATTTCTTAAAAAGAGATCTTCATTTGTGTTCTGAAGATGAACAAAAGTTGGACAAAATTTATGACATAATTGTAAATTTTGGGTGAACTACCTCTTTAAAATGTAGCCTTACTTGAACTATTAGTTAATAATTAATGACATTTTTTGGGATCTTCTTATGCTTGTTTGAGAATGAAGACAAAAACACCAGGCGTGATTGTATCCTGAGGTGCCTAAGTGTATACCTCAATGCAGACATCAAGACACTTGTCAAAGAATATGTGGTAAGTGTGTGTCAAGCTATTCTCTTCATGTTACAAATTTCAATTTTCATTGATTAAGTTATTTTTCTCATTGGTATCACAGTCTAGCTTATGCCCTTGTGTGTAGTGTGCAGCGAAAGATTAAACTATGCAGCAATCAGTACAGAGCATGATTGATCAAACTAAAAATTACCTGTATAAAATGATCCAGTTGGTATTACAAAGTAAGGAAAATATGAAATCATAATCGTGAAACACTCACATCATTATGCTGATCTCAGATTTGGTGTAGATAGGGAAATTAATCCATTATTCATGGCAAAACAGGAACACAGTACAATTATCATTTCAATTACATGACTGAATCAATAGGAAAACTTGGAACACATTGGGATCTTATTTTCTTTGTTTATCCTCCAGGACTCTGAAAGTGTGGAGGCTGAGTCTCTCATTACACAGACAACAATGGGCATCTATGTCATTCGAGCGGAGGGCGCTGGTCCTGAAGAAGAACCTTCAGATGTTGGTGTTGTTCTAGAAGGAGTTGAAGTTCTGCAAAACCTGCCAAGTGTCACACTTGGATGTGTGATGCTTTTTGGACTAATTGATGCCCTTAACCTAAACTATCCAAAAGACCTCAAGTGCACATTTGAAGCATTTCAGAAAATCCTGATGGAACTGGATACAACCAAGCTGTCACCAAAAGTTCAGGGACTGAAAATTAAGATGCTTCAGTGAATCATTGAGAGATGTGCTGATATTTACATTTTTCCCCTTGACTTGCACTTTTTCTACTCGTGAGAACCACCACCCTATTTTTCCAAATTATTGCATTTCACAGATTTGTGAAAATGTTTGTGTAATGTTAACAAGTGTTGTCACTGAATCAGATTTGACCTGATTGTTACGTCTACCTCAAGTTTTGCAGTTTTTTTAAGCACAGTTCTTGAGGAAAAAGTACTGTGCCTGCAGTCTGTTAAAATCCTTTGCATTTATTTGTTATAGGATGGTTGTGGCAAAAAAACAATTAACCTTGGTTTGTTAAGTAAAGAATGACATTACATTAATTTTTGTTGAGGTTGTACACAACACAGTACAAGTGAGCAGAGACCGTCTTGCTAGCTCCTCTTTTTGCTGCCTTTTGTGCTTGTTATTTCTAAAATAAAAATGTGAAATGAAGTGACCCTCTGGCCGTTCTTTTTTGTGTTGTATATTTTGATTGGGGAGGGGAAATGGTGATGAATAAGTAAATACAAATTTATAAATATGATTTTAAAATACATTGGGTTTATTAATACAAATTACTTAAATGTGATGCATTTTAAGTAAAATAGGTTTATTTCAATATAACACATAAACCCATTTCTTATTCATTTAAAATAAATTGGATTAATTGAAAATATTACATAAATCTAATTGTTACTTGTTTTATTTATATAGGACTTACATATATTTATCACATTAAGTTTATTAATACGTTTACATTAAAAATATGTAATCCAAATGGATGGAAAATTTATATGCAATCAAATTACATAAATCTTATTTATAAGGCCTAAATATTTTTTTGAGTGTAGACACGTCCCTGCAGTGTTTTTGCGCTTGACTGGCAATAAGCCAGAGACAGGCACGGCTGTGATCACTGGTGCTCGCTTCATCATCACCGTGACCGCTGCTGTTAAATAACTGCTGTTAAACTCGATGTGCTTTAATTTAATAATAATAAATTATATTTGTACTAAAGATTTCTCTGAGACTATGTGCATTTTATTTTATTCAAACCTCCATTAAGTTTAAAGTTAGTCCATATTCGAGATTTAAATCTGAGTTTAAAGTCATGGTGCATAACGGATTTAAATTAATCTAGGCTTAGACCAGATTTGGACCAGAATTATGGGCTAAAATGTAAACCAGATTATTTGAAAATGTTTAAAGTTTGGTGCAACAGAATTATTAGATAAACCTTGATTTAATCTAGATTTAAAATTAATAATAGCTATAATTTGAAGAATAATAATGCACATCAGGCCTTATGATCATTTAAAATATAATTTGAAGAAGAATTTCTTTCACAAAATGAGTATTGTATACAGTTGTCGAATTGTAAAAAAAAAACAAAAAAAATGAATGGACCGTTGAATCTCTGGCTCACATGATTCCTTCAACAACAGATTCATTCAAGGAATGAAACACTGCATTGCTCTAAACTGTTGTATGAAATTAATTATTAGCATATTTATATGCTGATATTCAGTAAAGTACATTGCTTGTGCAATGAATATAAAAACATAAAAACTCATACATGGGTATTTTTTCTTTCTGCTTCTGGAATCTCAAGATATGTCTGGTGTGTATAGTATGAATACATTCTCATACATACTACATCTATCATATTGCCATATATATTTTTTTAAATAATAGTAATAATAAAAATAAATATAGCATTTGAACCCTGTGGCTGACAGTAGGTTTGTGTGTTTTTGACTTTTCTTTCTATGTTTTATTAAATAATCATTACTAGCGAGGTTATTATTTTTTATACGAGAGTTCTTTCTTGTCCTTCAATCTGGTAACATAACTCCAATTGTGTCACCATTTGCATCACTTCACTTGCAGTATTTATCACAGCAAGTGTCATAATGGATGCCTAAATCCACTGTAAATTTATGAATAATAACAATTTTGGTGTTGCAAAATTTGGTTTTAAGATAGGAGTGAAGGTAGTTGTTTAGACTTTAGATAAGCAGTTTGTTACAGTTTTTCTCAACTGCTTACACACAAAATTATTACTTGTCACACAATTTCTAAAACCTGACACTCAAACACCAACCACACACTAAATCTGCAAAACCATACACAAATTTTTGGCTTTTTACTCAGTTTTCAATATCATTAAACACTTTTTGCAAAACACAACACACAATTTTCTATGCAACACACAAAAATCTGACAGGAAGTTTCTTGATTTTCTTTTAAAAACATAACCAATCAAAATGGCACACTAATTCATCAGTGCCTCACAATAAATCCTCACAAGACACTTGTTGCTTTACTTAACAACCAATCATAACTTTAATAGTGGCCTATAAATAAGCCAAAGGTCAAGTAATAGCTTTTGGACAATGGATGCAAACAATGCAGACAGAGTAAGAGAAGTTGGAGGGAGAGCCAGAGGACGAGTTTGACTAAGAGGAGTTGGAAGGGGAGCAGGGGGAGGAAGAGGACGAGTCAGAAATGGAGGACAAGGAACAAGAAGAGTGGTCTCAATTCAGATTAGGGCTACAGTAGTCGATCATGTGATAAACCACGGTTTAATAATGAGAGAGGCTGGACTGAGAGTCTAATTTGAGTAGATTTACTGTGGCGGGTATAATTCGAACCTTTAGAAATGAGAACAGGTATGTACAGTAACAATCTAATGTAATGTACACATATTCTAATGTACACATAATAGTTTTTTTCCCATTACAAACAATAGGCCTATACTATAATTAATATATTTTACTGTAGTACCCTTGCATTCATTTTCTACAGTGCATTGCATTGGTCACAGTTTGGTAAGGTATCAAACTGTACAATAAAACAGCCAACTTTAAGACAATCTGACCATATTGTTAAATATTATATATATTGTTACAGTTTATGGCACACACTTACTGTTCCTGAATCTTTTGCAGAGTGGAAAGGCAAATGATTCATGGTGGGTGAGGTCACATGCTCACTTAAGTGCAGGAGACGGCTATTGTGAATTTGGTTTTGGCCAATAATGCTATTACAATCCATGAAATACGCAACCATATCCTTAAGGTGATGCCACAATTTATATGAACATAAATGCTGTGAGTGCCTCAACAATACACCGCGTCCTCCAAAAAAATCTAATGAGAATGAAACTGCTGTACAGGGTCCCTTTTGAAATGAACTGTGACAGAGTGAAGAATCTTCGTATGCATTTCTTTGTATGCATTTCTCCAATATATCAGACTTGCATCTACAAAACATGTGGAGACACTGATGCTGCCTCCATCCAAGGTTGGATATGCCATACAAGAAGGTTTTTCCACGGTGACTGGCAAGAGAGAATATAGCATGTGACGTGGAAGAAGTATTGTGGCCGGACCCAGCCCGGATGAGAGATGGTGCCTAGATACACCCAACCATCTCCACATACAAGCACACACATTATGTTTGGTTTTACACTACATGCTACAACACTATATATTTTTGATGTGTTGTTTTTTTTTTTTCATTTCAAACTGTGTACACTAATACTACATTTACAATAAAAAATTATAAAAATAAAAACATAAAAAGTTTGGTTTAAATTTAACTTTTGTTTTTACTTTATATATTCAACAGCTCTCTCCCAATTACATTCAATCATTTATATGTGAGCTTTTAAAAGAAGAGCTTTAAGTTTTGAATAACAGTGTGTATATGACATAATCAAAAATATAACATTGTGGTAAAGGTGTTTACAATGTAAGACAAATGTTTGCTTTTGAAATATGTTTGTAATATTTTGACTGTGGTGTTTCATTTTGAAAGAGATGTGCATTATTTTGCATCTTGTGTGTGCAATTCTTGAATTTGTGTGTTAAGTTTTGAAAAAAAAGAGGAAAACTTTGGAAAATGTGTGTAAGCAGCTGAAAAAAACTGTAATAAAGAAAATGCCTATTTGAAAATTTTGCATTTAATCTATTATTTGTTCTAGAGCAAATAGTTTTGGCAAATTCTCACCATGTTTATGTAACTTCAATGCTATCAGCGCTGCCTTTGCACTTTTCACTGAATTGCCTAGCAACTTTTATAATGACTGTTGTTGTTAATGAATTATTATTATTCAATAAATAATATTTTATACAAATAGAATTTTGTATTGAGAAACAGTGTGTGTGTGTGTGTGTGTGTGTGTGTGTGTGTGTGTGTGTGTGTGTGTGCGTGTGTGTTTTCGTGATGGTGATTTTAGTAACATTGTTCCACAATAAGGCTAGATGGCAACAAGTGACTGTTTTTAAGAGACAACAGTAAAAACTTTAATATTAAAAGAGACTGAAATGCTGTTGTAAACAAGTTAATTATTTTTATTTTTAACAACAGCTTGTGATGGAGCCAAGAAATACGAAGTGCTTTCATCAGAAGTTACCCTTACTGGATGAAAGTATAGTGCGACATAGAGCCTATCACTTTCTTTAGCGGCAATGCAAACTAATGTTTTATTGTTAATATAAGATTGAGCTGAAAAATGAATGCCGTGTCAGATAAAGCTAATCACACTCATTCAAGCTCTCTCTCAAAACATTCTACTCCACATAATGCACAGCTTTTAATATAGTTGTAACAGAAATGAGTCGAACCAGACAAATTAAAGAGTCTATCAAAGCAGTGTTTGGAACACGAGCCAAATTCCTCAGGAAGTCATAAAACATTCTGTGCCACAAGTCCCAAGGAAGATAACCAACCAACCAACTTGTTCACACAACAGCTTTCAACATTAACACCACTAGAACAATTATTGACAATTTTAATTCGCAGAAGAGATTGTCAAATTTGTTGTTCGTAATTGAAATGCAACGCTGGACATCACATGGAAACCCATGAGTTAAACACTTCCATTGACTTCCCCCCACCTAGCAGAACCAGACTGAAATTCCTAAGGGGGGAGGGGCTTTAAACATCTGTCTTCACAGAACATCTCTTTGTCATGAGAATGGCAAAGAAACTGCTTATTGTACATATATATGGACCAGAATGAACTCAAAAAGACTTATAAATGAATCAGTCCATCTCTTCACTCCATATTCATTTATGTGTAACCCACACATTTGAGTATCATGTTATAATCACTTATTGTGTATGCTTTTTTTAATAACTATGGCATAGCTTAACGATTAATAATCGTGTTTGGTATGTGTGTGATCGAATTTGCTTGCTTGATATTGTCCTGACAATCATTTATTTGTCAAATATATCATAACCTGGTAATAGGAATCATGTCCAAAATTTGACCCTGCAAGGCAGGAAAATTCGGACCACATGCTTGGTAAGATAAACATATGATTTATGATACCCCCGAGCCAAGACAATATCTGATTGGTCAAGACAACATTTGAGGTGTGGCCAACAGGCCAGTTTAAATAGTGAGGACACCATAAAATCTTTGCTTTTAGTCTCTAGCTATGCTGCTGCTATCAGTCATGCCAGCCTTTAGTCTCTAGCTATGCTGCTGCTATTAGCCATGGCTGCTTTTTAGTTCTAGCCTTGCTTGTGCTATCAGTCATGCCTGCTCTTAGCTTTTAGCTTGTAGCTTTGCTACCTAGCTTTAGCTTTTAGCTTCTAGCCATGCTGTTTAGTCATCACTGTTCTTTGAGCGCGGTTCCAGCGTGCTTCGGCCTGCAAGCCTGCTGCTACTTAGCCACGATGAGAAGGAACACAACCTTGTCTCGTCAAACTTTATTTCTCTTCTTTTCCTATTGAGAGTTTCGTGTTCTGAGTTAAGTTTTGTAATGTCGAGTCTCCGACGCCTGACCTCGGGTGCCCGTTCAACTTCAACCAGCACACACGACTCTGCACCTTCAGCCAACGCCCGACAACCACGGGCTTCCCAAAACGTCACTTCAGCCACTACTGAACTTCAAGCCAATCTGCGACACCAGGATACCCCTTTCAACGGCAGTCCCTTTCACAGGAAACCAAGGCAATGTATCCCCAGATATTTATTGTGCTGGTGTATCTAATATAATTTTAACCCCATTGAGGAACTCAACTAAATGATTGATTGTTGCTCATGTCTATGCAATGCAACGGGTGACAATCAGGTCTAGTAACTGCATTAACACGCTGATAATCAGTACAAAACCGAAGCATACCATCAGATTTTGCCATCAAGAGACATGGAGAACTCCATGGACTCATGCTATATTCCGCAATGTTGTTTAAAAGCATGTACTGTACTACCTTATTTAACACAGCACGTTTAAAAGGATTTCCCCTGTATGGATGATGCTTTATCGGTGTTGTTGTTCCCACATCGATGTTATGCTCGATAACGTGAGTTTGTTTTGGAACATCATTAAACAACTCTGGAAAGTGTGGGAGGTGATCAGCTAAAACTGAGAAAATTTCAGTGTTATTAAGATGACCCTCAATTAGAGCACGAGATGGATTACTTTCAGTTTCATCACTCTCTTCCACCACAATAGACAACAGCATTTATTATGTATTTATTTAGTAGACCTCGACAAATCCAACGCCAGCTCAACTGGAGATGAACCTAGGCAAACAGAAGCATGCTCAAAATAAGGCTTCAACATATTAATGTGACAAAGACGCTTCTGCTGTCGTAGGTCTGGAGTGGCGATTACATAATCATGGTCAGAAACTTTATGCACTACCAGATATGGGCCAGTAAAACGAGCTTGTAAAGCAGATCCAGGAATGGGAAGTAACATAAGTACTTTATCGCCCACTTCAAAGAGTCGATCTGTGGTCTTACGCTCATACCAGTTTTTCATCTTGTTTTGTGCTCTTTCAAGATTTTCTTGGTCTAACTGACTGGCTCTGTGTAAACAAGAACGAGAATGTAACATAGCTCAGAATGTCTTTTGCAGGGAGTTCATTTAAAAACTGATCTTTCAATACAGCCAATGGACCTCCTGGAGTATGTGCAAAAACAAGATCAGCGGGACTAAATCCAAGTGACTCCTGTCTCACCTCTCTACAGGCAAACAGCAGCCAGGGAAATGCATCTGCCCAATCCTTACCAGTCTCAAGCCAATATCAACATTATTCATGATTTGTTTTGAGATATAAGGAGAATGTAGACAAATACTGTAGGCCTACTATAACCTTACCAAGCACTCCACAACACTTGATGCTGCAGACTGAATATTTCAAGTATTTATTTCAATACTTACAGTATTTCTTACCATAATCAGTTACAGTAATCAACAAACAATGACATCAATTACTGTAAACAAATAAAATCTATAGACAAATTAAAATTACTTCATGAATTACAGTACATACACTTTGACTCTGAAGAAAAGTAAAGTAAAAGTAAACAGAAATGAAAGAAAACTACTGTAAAAGCAACAAGAATACTGTAACTATCCGTCTCTCCATCTGGCTGGATCAGATTTCATCCACATCACAGGCCATGTCTTCATTGGCAAGGCACCGTTGGAAGAGTCGCCTTGTGTGACGAATCCACCCCTGCACTGAAGCTGCTTCAATAAGATCACATGCCTGTTCCGTGGCCTGAATGAGGGGCAAACGGTCATAAGGCCACAGCTGTTTCATGTATCTTATAACATTATGTAGTTTTGTTTCCTTGGCTGTTTCCTTATAAAAGTTCAGAAATTTGTCAAGTTTTTCGTCAGGTGTCGTTTTAAATTATATGACGTCATTACATTGCCGTCTTGCCACCAGCAAATCGCTACACTGCTGATCATGGTTTCGAGTATCGATACATATCACCCTTTAAACCAACACATGAACGCGCAATTATCTCAGATAAAAGTTTATCCAATTCGTTCATTAGTGTGGTAATTGGCAATCTGGTGCTTTGTAATTACAAGGAACCTCACAATCCCTATCTGTGTCTAAGGTGTGAAAATGTGTGTAGAGTTTTACAAATCACTGTGTGTAATGTTTTGACGCAATGTAATGACGTCATATAATTTAAAACGACACCTGACGAAAAACTTGACAAATTTCTGGACTTTTATAAGGAAACGGCCAAGCACACAAAACTACATAAATGTTATAATAGACACATGAAACAGATAATAGATACATGTTTTTATTTTATTATAATTTTTTTCATGATTCCCAATTATTTAGATTCGCAATTTATAATAGTTGTGCAGTCTTTACATTTTTATTTCAATGTAGAAATTATCTATTCATTTCATTTTATATTTGGAAAGATTTGTTACGTGACAGCATTAATCAAATTTCTAAAGGGTCAATATCATGTTATCTACATCTCCTGCGCTCCATCAAGCCACTCTTATAATAGCAGTCATCACTCAAAATAATGCACGGCTCTATTATCTTTTTAGCATGTGTGTAAGACAAATATTTTTTAAGGACTACACATTTTATATTATTTTTAAATAAATTTTTAAATGATTATTATTTTAAATTATTGTCCCTGGATCAGTACGATACTCTTGTAATAAAGTAGCGGTGGTAGCACACATATTTTGAGTATCAGTTCTGGTTGAAAAGAAGCGATCTAATCATGTTTACATGAAATAAGCCTGCTCCCGAGCAGGTTTAAGCTGACGGACCTGTTGCTATGACAGCAGCTCCGGGATGAGCTTCGAAGAACCAAACGATCCAAGATCATGCTAAATCATCAACAATCAAATCCAGCTAACTGAGTTAGCGACGTACGAAGAACAGGCCCCTGGTGTGACTAAGATCAATATTTTCATGTCTAGCTCTTAAAGACATTGACCGTAAGATTAGCGTTAATCTAATTACAAATCTTCTCCACTAGATGTCACCCTCTCATGTGCCTTGTGCGATGTTACCAACAAACCTGTCATTCGTTCATTCAGTTTAAAGCAGTGGTTCTCAACCCACGGCCCATCACGAATTTAAATGCGGCCCACCATAGGCTGAACACACACACACACACACACACACACAACTTTTGCACGTAAAAATCGCCAACGGAGAGTGTGTGCCGAGGCTCTGAGCAGACGACCGCGCGGACAGGTGCGCGTGGTAAGTAGTCTTTAAAAGCACAATTGCACATGTTCAGGCAGTGTGAAGAAGCCCATTGCCAATCGAACCTATGCAATCCGTCAATAAAGAATATAAAGACAGCGATGTGCAATGATTATGGGCAATTGTTCGTTCACATGTGCATTCGGAAGTATAAATGGAAGAAGTCCGCGTCCGCACTGGCCGTGTCTGCGTCTGGATTGCTCAGGCGGAAACCGCAACTTCATTGTGCTTTTACTAATTCGAGCCGAGTTTCACAAAATTGTTCAGCTCCCGACAGAATCAGGTGTTTTATTTATGGGGAGTAGAATTATTTATTTATTTCAATTAATCTAATTGATTAGATATCATAATATTTAGGCTATAATATTATAAATCAGGTTGGTTTGTATTGGTGACGTAATGTGCGTGCGGCCCACGAGACTTGTACTTGGACCATAATGCGGCCCGGTGGAAAAAAGGTTAAGAACCACTGGCTTAAAGGGTTTCAGGTGCTTTGTCGATGTTGATGCCACCTTCAGATAAAAAGTCAGAAGTATGGAAGCATTTTAGATTTCGTAAGCAATACGATGATAGTGTTGTGGACAAGAACAAAGAATTTTCATCTTGCATCAAACTTGTATTTATTTAACATAATTGCAAGCATTTGAAAATTACAGATGGGTTCTGTTTTAATGTACCCAAGTGTGCATAAAATAAAGGAGTTAAATATACAGGTTTGTGGCTCTTAATTTCTTTTTATTAATTACCCAATTGTAAACTTATGTTCACTGTTCTTTTTTATACATATAGTATTTGTATTAAATCTATTCATTGACTTGAATCGAGAATCGAGTATAAAAAATAGAGCTTAAGATCTTTACCCGAACCCGACGTGACCCGATCGGAGTTCATTTCGATTCGGGCTTCATTTATATCATTTTACACGGGCTCGGGCTTGTGCGGTAAATGAGCGGTCATGTACCTAATGTGTTTTGATTGGCACAAGAAAGATGCGAAAATGTATGCTGAGTAGTTGAAACGGAGGCTTGCCTCTGACGATTACGTTTTGGTAGCACCAGTAACTAAAGCAAAGTCTGAGGTTTGGAAAAGGTTTGACCTTGTTTATAATGAGAATCCTCTAATAATGAGCCAGAGGGTTATATTACTGGACGCACCATCAGTGAGCGCAGGAACGCACTGAAGCCATATACAGTGGATTCAATCATTTTCCTCCACAAAAACACTTATGCCTTACCTAATCTTGGTGAGTAAATATTTTCCAAATAATAACTAAATATTGTTTGACTCTTAAATGCATAATGTAGACAGAGTAGGATATATAAGCTAATGTTGGCATTAATATTTTATTATGTCAGCTGCTATGGCGAAGCAAATCCGGCAGAGCCTTTATCTTAATTAATTTCATTATTGCCAAATACCCATCTTAATTTAGAATTTGTCTTAATTAAATTAACTTGTTTTTATTGGTGTGTTGGCCTATTTATATGCTAAATGAGCATATAGGCTACCTAGGGCTATTTATAGAGTGCTGAGATATTATGATGTTACAGACTTCCAAGTGGCCTATTACGTTAGTCATGTATAAATTATGTTAAAACATGTATAAATGACTCATTCCTGACAAAAGGCAATAGAGCTACATGCATGCGTACATATGAATAATGTCGGTTGTAGCATTAGAACATGGGTTTGGGCTTTTAAAAAGCTGTCAATCAAAATGTACTTGTCGGGCTCGGGTCGAAATCTGCCGGGCTCGGGACCTGTCGGTATTAACTTTTAAGGCCCGATTACAGCTCTAATAGAAAATCGAATCGAGAATCGCAATCGATTTGATTTGAGAGATTGTGAAGTGAAATCGAATCGATCTGGAACATCTGAATTTATTACCAGCCCTAATGAATATGATGCATGACCGTAAACTGAATACGCCTATGTCTAGAGCTAACTGAAGAAGAACGTATCCTTTTTAAGACAGAACCCTAAGTTTCATTTTCTAACATAATATCTAAGTCATCCTACCAGAGAGATTTTAATGACCTACTAGATGGGGTTTGTTTGTTATTTATTATACTAGAAAAATATTTGATATGGCACCCCTAGTCTCAGCCTCTGACTTAATGCCCACGGACCATTGGCTAAATGTCTGATGCATATGGGATACAAAAGTGGAACCACTTCAGGAGTGTTGAAGTCATCATCGGATTGTTTGAATTATAAAGGATTTCTGGAAGACATGTGTGCTGCATTCTTTAACATTCCACCTGGAAACAAAGATGTTGTGCCGCCAAACCCCCTCACGACAGAAAAAAAGCTGTAGTGTTTACAGCTGTGATGATGAGTGCTTATCAGGAAATTTAATGTTGGGTTTTCAAAAGTATGTGAAATCTTTAAAACACGTCTGAGAGTTTTACACACCCATCTGTACTGTGGTGACATTTTTACTCCCCGAAATGTGATGCTGTATAAAATGAACTGTGATTGGTTGTTTGACATGTTGGTCAAGTGGCCTCATGGGCGGGCCACATGGGAGCAGGTGATTTTACATTTGCTACGGGCGGGAGTGGGAGGTCAGAACATTTTGTGGGAGACCCACGGGAAACGGTGGTGTGTAGTATAAATGGTGTCAACTCAAGAAGTTGTGTAAAAAATAAAAGATGCTGTTTACTTGACAAAAGCAAAGCAAGTCAGACATCTGGAAACAATTCTCATTTGTCACAGAAAAAAAATGGGAAAGAGTGATTTCCTGTACTCTCAAAATTCACACGTTTTATTTTGAACATTCCAGCATCTAGTGCACCATCAGAAGGGCATTCAGTGTATATGGGTGGATCTTGGAAGAAAGACCCACAAGTCTGGGACCGCAGTCAGTCAGCAATATACTTTTCATTCATAGTAATATGGAGTAAGCAAAGCAATAAGGCCCAGTGATCAAATTCATTTGTTTGCTAAGTAGTCTGAGACTAGACTCTACGTTTTATGCACACACACACACACACTCACAACACACACACACACACACACACACACACACACACATATATATATATATATATATATATATATATATATGTATTGTTTATTTTCATTTTGCAACAGCCTGTTAAGCAAGCTATTGTGAATGTGAAATGAGAGATTTTTTTAAAAGCATTCTATTTTGTTTATTTAGTTTTGTATTTATTTTGTTACAATTATACCTAGTGTATTTTCAAAGTTCTCTGTGTTTATTTATTTAATGGTAAAGTTGTTTCCTAGTTAATAGCTTGGTGCATGTATGCAGTAGGCCTAGTCTGTGTTTAAAAATGGAGGTGCCACTAGTTGCGTTTTTTTGTTTGTTTTAACGGTTAATGTATTATAATTCTAATAAAAGAAAAAAAATCCAATATTTTGTCATGTGTGGTTATTTGGTTTAGCATTGGAAATTTAATATTATTTAAATGCAATCATGTTTAAAATCTGTTATTCTGGATGTTAACGTGAACGAATTTTGCTCTGAGATAAAGTCCGCGGGAGCGGGCAGGAGTGGACACAATCATTGCGGGTGCAGACGGGAGTGGAACACATAGGTTGCGGGAGCGGGCGGGCCTGGTCATATATTCAGCAGGAGCGGGCGGGTGTGGGTTTAAGAAAACAGTCCCGTGTAGGGCTCTACTTGCAACTTCCAAATAATAAAGGCAACTTCCAAAAGAGAAGGTGGAAATAAAACATTCCTGGTAATGGGTGCAACTTAAGAAAGACCCTAAAGCTGGAGAGTCCAAATCCTCAAAGAATGTTTAACAATTAGATTCTTAATCAAAATAATTTGAGTGGAAGGGATATGTGACCAGAGCAAAGATGATAACTTGACGGGGGATAACTAGCATCTATTTGCACCCAGAGATGTTTACACGATTGCATATCATGTTGCATCCAGTATAATACGTTTCTAAAGTTGGCTTCCAAGTAGTGTTGTCAAAAGACCAGGTACTTCGGTACTAAGTCGGTACAAAAAAAAAAAAAAAATCTCAAATCTCAAAATCCAGTCATGAAAATGAAACATACATTTTAATATGGGCAATCACGGAATTTGTCAAAGTTAGCATAAATTAATCAAATCAAATCTCCATATGAACCAGTATCTGTAAATGTTAAGCCGCAAAAGTTGGTTGAAATATGAATCCTCCATGTCCTGCGCATCTCTGTGTGAATGAATGAATGGCAGAGACGTGCGGTTTTGTTTACTACATAGACTGAAGCGCGTGACGCAGCCTCAATGAATAAATACGTAAACAACAGCCCATTAAAATAAAAGTTAATTTTTACATAAAGGCATTGTGCTAGAAATATTTATATTATTTTAGTAGAATGTATGTGATACTGCTACTACTGTTGAAAAAATTTATAAAACATTATTTTTTTAAAGAAATAAATCACAAAATTGTTCTTCCGTTTTAATTTTAATATAAAGAATACACTTTATTTACCAAAAAATTAAATTAAATTAAATTTGGGTGAAACTTGTTTACTGTTTTTTATAATTATATTACTTGCAGAAAAACTTTAAACACAATTGTAAATAAGTATAAAAATGGAATTGGTTTTATTTTTAGTTATAAAAAGTGTATGTTTTTTTATTATTATTACTATTTTTATTAGCATATTTTAGTGTTTTGCTTTGATACCGAAATTGGTACCAAGAACCGTGGATTTTCACTGGTATCGGTACCGAATACTGAAATTTTGGTACCGTGACAACACTACTTCCAAATAGTAAGTTTGAAACCTCTCACCACCTTTGGATTAACCAAATTCTTTAGACCAGTGGTGCCCAACCTTTTTCAGCTCGCGGCCCACACAACCACACACATATGTTTGCGCGGCCCACTTAAAAAAAAAATAACTGACCCCGGTATTGTTGGCTTAATAACTAAGTACTCAGAAGCTAGATTGTTAACTGTATTTATTGAATGAACTAGGGCTGTACGATATGGACAAAAAACAAACAAAAAAAAATCGCGATTTCTTTGATCAATTTTGCGATTGTGACACACACCGATATACTTTTACATTCATAAATGCATTCAGGATTAATTTGAAACATATTTCCAAAAGAAAACCAATTAGAGCTTTATAAAAAAATTGTAACGTCTCCAGAACAGACATAAGTCAAAATTATCACTATAGTAAAGATGTAACAAAATGTATGGCACATGTTATGGCACAAAAAAAAAAAAAAAAAACCTGTGTCCAGGGACTTTTTTTTTCTTTTTTGCCATGCATTGTTCATAGAGCTCATTGACTGTAGCGGTGCCTCAGGTGTTTGCAGTGTGTATACAGTATGTGTATGCGGTCAGCAGCAAAAGCGCATAAATATAACACGAAAGCACATTAAAATAATGCACGAGCGCGAATCTCTCTGCTTGCATGCAGATTTCCTTTTCGCTGTCACAAAACCAGACGTACTTGCTCAGATACACGCTGCTCTGCGCGGAGAGAGTGTGCGCACTTAAAACGTGTCTCCTCTCACTTAAACTGCTTCCTGTGCGCTCACAACTCTCTCTGTGCTCATGTTTCAGATATTAATTATTTTCGCACGTTTTTATTTCTAGCCTTTTACCGCGTGCAGTGTGAATGCTCTGATCCGTTAACATGGACTTGGAAAAAAGGCGCATCACAGACAGTCTGTTCTGTTCTCGCTCTAGGGGTGTTGCATTCTGATTGGATCAGATAGCATACAACGGGAGGTCAGGGCCACGGAAAATTGTGCTACAAAGCTATTTAGATATCGTGCACGCTCAAATCGTGATTTTATGACGATTTCTATTAATTGCACAGCCCTAGAATGGACTGGAAATAACAGAAAATAACTCTGGCTGGCACCGCTCAGCAAAACGGGAAAACCAGATCCAGGCAAAGCTCGGCAGCGGGTAGATAGTCACCGGAGCAAGCAGTCAGGAGGAAACAGCAGCCATTTTGTAACGTTTTCACACTCTCTTTGTTTTGGGTTGTTTTCTTTTATGCTGGGGTTCCAGACAGAATTTCTGTCATTAATTTAGTTCAGTTTACGAAAACATTCAAAGGTCTTGTGCAGTCTGGTTTGTCTTTCACAAAACCCCTCACTTATATGAGAAAGAGTGTACCACTCTTAAGTCTTCTCCAGTGTCCTCCAGGACAATTTCATAGTTCAAAAGACCTAATTTCTGGACTATCCTGTAGGGCCCTTGCCATTTTGGAGCAATTTTGGCTGAAAAAAACTTAATTGCCTTGGAATAATGGTGAGTGTGCATCCAGACTCTGCCCTTCTCCTCAAACACCACTTCTCTCCGATTTTTGTCATAGTAAAGTTTTTGACGTTGACGAGCTGAATGTAGTTTCTTCTCAACATACTCCTTCATTTGATTTAATTCTGTCAATTTGTCATAGAAAGAATCATCAAGATACACATCTCATGGTTGCAATAGGACATCCATGGGACAACGGAGCGAGCAATTGATGTTCAACTCTGCTGGTGTTACTCCTGTGGAATCATGGACAGCAAAATTAAGAGCAAATCTGAACTCTGGTACGAGCTTATCCCAATGTTTATGATTGTCACTGACATACGAGGCCACCATCGTTTTGAGCGTATGGTTCACTCTTTCAGTGAGGTTAGTCTGTGGATGGTAGGCAGTTGTCATTTTACGTCCAATGTTCCATTTTTTACAGAGCTCCTGGAACACGGAGGAGACAAACTGTGATCCTTGATCAGACAAGATGTAATCTGGGATCCCCCATCAGGTAAGTATTTCTCTGATGAGTATCTGGGAGACAGTTTCAGCTGTGGCCTTGCGCAGACTAAAAAGCTCAATCCAACGAGAATAATAGTCCACAAAAACTATCAGAAAAACATTCCTAGAGGAACTCCTGGGGAATGGCCCCATCAAATCCACTCCCAGCATTTCCCATGGACGTTGTACAATGGATTGTTGCAAGAGACCGGAAATTCGACGACATTCAGGCTTGTAACGTTGACAAATAGTACAGTTTTGTACAAACTCTTTGACATCTTGGTTCAAGTTAGGCCAGTACATCGAGGCTTGGAACCTTTTGAATGTTTTGAATCTGCCAAGATGACCAGCAAGAGGGTCTTCATGAAGAAACTGGAGTAATTGAGATCGGAGAGGTTTTGGTATGTAAACTTGGTACACAATTTTGTGTGGAAACTGGACAACTCTGTAGACTTTATCCTCTAATATGGAAAATTTGGTAGAGGACTTGACAGTGATTTCTTCTGATTCTACTATTTGTTCGTACAGATGGTGAAAGTCAGTATCCGTCTGCTGTGCCTTCCAGATGTCATGGTCAGAGATTGGCAGATCTTCTATTTTTTCGGATTTCACTTTTAACTTCAAAGACAGAGCAGTGGAACAAGTCAGAAAGCCTGGTTCATTAATGTCAACAGGGGCTCGAGACAAAACATCAGGAACCATATTATACTTCCCCTTCCTATGCTCCACTGTGAAGTTGAATTCCTGGAGTCGAAGAGCCCACCGAATTAAACGAGTGTTAGGATTCTGTGTTTTGAAGACCCACATCAAGGAAGAGTGATCACTAACGACTGTGAAGAATTTTCCTTCCAAATAGTACCTCCATTTTTCGAGGGCCCACACGACTACCAAACATTCTTGCTCGGTGGTCGTGTAATTTCTTTCTGCCGGGTTTAAAGTACGACTGGCAAATGCCAGGACCTCCTCAGTGCCCAGTCCTGTTTGCTGCACGAGAACAGCTCCTAAGCCAACCTCACTTGCATCAGTGTAGATGACAAATGGTAAATTCAAATTAGGATGTCCCAACACCGGTGGAGACACAGGGAGCTGTTTCAGAGCTTGGAAGGAAGTTTGACATTGTGAAGTCCAAAGGAATTTGACACCTTTCCTTTTTAAGGCATTCAGGGGTTCAGCCACTTGAGAGAAGTGTGGTACAAACCTATGATACCAACCAGCCATGCCTAAAAATCTCTGGACTTCATTTATGTTCTTTGGCACAGGACAATCTTGGACTGCTCTGGTTTTCTCTGGATCTGCCTTAATTCCTGTAGCAGTCACAATGTGTCCAAGAAACTTCAGAGAAGTACGGAAGAAATGTGTTTTCTTTATATTAACAGTCAGGTTTTTATCAGTTTTTTCAGCATCAACATGCAAGGTGAGAGTATCCATAGTGTTTTTCAGCTCTTCAACTTCAGTAAACAAGGTGTCTTTTAGACTCTGGTATTGTGTTCTGGTCATTTCACTCACTTGCGGAAGAGTCAGAGTGTCCATAAATCCAGTTAATCCTAATGAGGGTTGAGATGAAGATGATTTTGGGGGTCTGAGATCAAAACTTCCTGTTAAGTCCATATCTATCAGAGTGAGTTGAGATTAAATGGACTGAAAACCTTCCAAAGTACTGCTACGGAGGGTACTAGGAGTTAAGGATTGAATTCCATCTTGATCTAAAGCCATAACATCCATAAGATCCTCTTTAAAAGTCTTGTTTGGGGTTTTGTTTCGATCTCCCTCCATTTCATTGCAAGACCTGCTTGGAGATGCAGCCATTTTGCTTGAAGAATTAGAGGTTGTTTTTAGTCGTTGAAATGAAAAGGGTCTGATGAGAGTGTATTTTTCTTCTCACAAGTGTTTCATATTTAGGTCCCACCTGGGTCGCCATTTTTATGTAACGTTTTCACACTCTCTTTGTTTTGGATTGTTTTCTTTTAAGCCGGGGTGCCAGACAGAATTTCTGTCATTAATTTAGTTCAGTTTACGAAAACGTTTAAAGGTCTTGTGCAGTCTGGTTTTTCTTTCACAAAACCCCTCACTTATATGAGAAAAAAATGGCAATCTACCCCCCAAAAAAACCTCTCTTAAATAGACCACTACTACAATCAATATGACAAACAACTAGAATTCATTCAAATATGTAATGTAACAACATCAACACAGTTTCAAGTGTCTCAAAAATGACTTTTCTGATGTCATGGTCAGAGATTGGCAGATCTTCTATTTTTTCGGATTTCACTTTTAACTTCAAAGATAGAGCAGTGGAACAAGTCAGAAAGCCTGGTTCATTAATGTCAACAGGGGCTCGAGACAAAACATCAGGAACCGTATTATACTTCCCCTTCCTATGCTCCACTGTGAAGTTGAATTCCTGGAGTCGAAGAGCCCACCGAATTAAACGAGTGTTAGGATTCTGTGTTTTGAAGACCCACATCAAGGAAGAGTGATCACTAACGACTGTGAAGAATTTTCCTTCCAAATAGTACCTCCATTTTTCGAGGGCCCACACGACTACCAAACATTCTTGCTCGGTGGTCGTGTAATTTCTTTCTGCCGGGTTTAAAGTACGACTGGCAAATGCCAGGACCTCCTCAGTGCCCAGTCCTGTTTGCTGCACGAGAACAGCTCCTAAGCCAACCTCACTTGCATCAGTGTAGATGACAAATGGTAAATTCAAATTAGGATGTCCCAACACCGGTGGAGACACAGGGAGCTGTTTCAGAGCTTGGAAGGAAGTTTGACATTCCAAGTCCAAAGGAATTTGACACCTTTCCTTTGTAAGGCATTCAGGGGTTCAGCCACTTGAGAGAAGTGTGGTACAAACCTATGATACCAACCAGCCATGCCTAAAAATCTCTGGACTTCATTTATGTTCTTTGGCACAGGACAATCTTGGACTGCTCTGGTTTTCTCTGGATCTGCCTTAATTCCTGTAGCAGTCACAATGTGTCCAAGAAACTTCAGAGAAGTACGGAAGAAATGTGTTTTCTTTATATTAACAGTCAGGTTTTTATCAGTTTTTTCAGCATCAACATGCAAGGTGAGAGTATCCATAGTGTTTTTCAGCTCTTCAACTTCAGTAAACAAGGTGTCTTTTAGACTCTGGTATTGTGTTCTGGTCATTTCACTCACTTGCGGAAGAGTCAGAGTGTCCATAAATCCAGTTAATCCTAATGAGGGTTGAGATGAAGATGATTTTGGGGGTCTGAGATCAAAACTTCCTTTTTGGTTTGAAAAAGAAAAAACAACAACAAATAGTTCACAAATTGACCCACCACAAAACTACAAAAAAGAAACAAAATTATTCCAAATCACAAAATCAGTAGTAATTCCAACAATTTAATGCATATAGTTCCAATAATCAATAAGGGAGAACATATATAAATACATTTCCCCCTGATGAAAAAACAGTCAAAAGTCAAGTCACTTGAAAACAGTCATCAGAACTGGCCTAGTATTGTACTCACGACTCTGTTTACTTTTAATAGTCTGGTCCACGTTTTGCTGAAACTTCCCAGACGTTAGTATACAGGCTGGAGGCTCCCAATCCATCAATTTCGCCCAGGTTTTAGAACTGCTCACTCGTACTGTTAGCCCTGCAGCGTCTAAACGACCATCCGCTAGTAACACAATGACATGTGGATATCATGCTTTCCTTTAAATGATCCAGAGCGCGATTGATTAGAACGCAGATTGTACACTTTTGCCGCAGATAAAACAATAAACCGCGGGAGTCTTCGAGCGGAGCTCCGCAAGGTGCACTCACTGGCTTGACTTCCGCCAGCCGCTTCAACTTGCTTGAGCAGCGCACGTCATCCAGGGCTGCGTTCAGCCCCGACAAAACTTTGCATTTTAACGTTTTTTAAACAGAAACGGTGGTGCGTTGAACACACTGTTCTGATGACGCAAGAGTTGCAACTATGGCATCTGAGAAGGCCATTCTTTGTGTTCTTTGTGAAGAATTTTCGGAGCCATCTATTTAGCCTCACATTCTGACTTTATTTGTAGTTCATATGGAATACCCTGTATTTTCTTTCTCATTTTTTAGGAAAAGCACTTAATTACCATTGTTTATTTCTATACCAAATGTCATACACTTGCAATGGATACTCTAATATCCTCAGTTGTTGCGTATACCGAGCTGCAACGAACACATTTGTACATTATTTTCCTTGAAGCCATTGTCTGAGTTCACTTTAATACCGCGTGCTTTATATACATGTTGCTGCTGATTGGACTGCAGTTCTGACACACCCACCAAACAAGAGAAAACGCATCTCAAACCCTGTTGCACACCGATGCACGCCGTTTCCAGGAAACATGACGTTCAACATGGAAACCGTACATGCCCCAGATAAAAGGCTTGTTTGAGATGCGCCTCGCCTCGCTTGAAATGTAAGCGAGAGTAGGCGGCTTGAGTGAGGGGAGGAGTTAAAAAAGTGCAGGCAAGCTGGACAGATCTCTCTTTTCGTAGTGGATCTGACACCTGTGAGATCAAAGATGGAAATCGCTGGATTCACGCTTGTGCACAGTGTTGCTAATAAACTGGATGTAATTCAAGTTTTGTTCCTTTTATATGAATGAATAAAATGAACAAGACCCATTTAATTACATACCAAAGACGTGTTTATCAATTTATTTTTCTTTAATACAGACATGTGTTTTTATTTATTAGATTTTTTTTTAATAAAAATTAAATTACATAAACCAAAGAGATCGCACTGTCAGATAGTTTGGGAATATTCAGACATAACATAAAACACAAAACATGATATTAGAGTATTAAAAACAAACATTTTAAAAGAGAACATTACAACACAGTTGTTTAAACCAATGAGCATTAAGCTGTGTCGTCAGCAAGTCGTTTCCCATCGTGCTTTTGGTCAGCACAGTCGGTGGAGAGCAACTGCGCTCGACTGCAGAATCCGACACATGCACCTTGCGCTCGCGAGAGATTTTTGACATACGTCAGCATGACATCAGAGCAAGGCGGACGTCACTCGGACACATTTCTAACCGGCATGCATCTCGCGCTGATCACCGGTGATCAGTTCTGCGCAGATTTTGCTCATCTCAAACAAGCCTAAAGGTAACTGGGCCGTCCCCCAAGACGTCACCATCTTCATCGTTATCCTATGACGACCGCAGATTCACATACTATATACACGTCACTTCGATTCCCATGGATAATGAACTCGGATCATTTTATAAATTAAAAATGACTAATAACTAGGATAAATAAACATTTTATTGCTTAATTCATGATGACATCGTCACAATTTATGCATGTTTGAATTTGTTATTCTGTAGCGTATGCAGCAAAAATATCTACGATAAATTGGTGGTTTATTCTTAAACCAATCAGCGAGCTCGAATAGTGGAAGCATAGTAACAGTTTAATATTTATTTTTTGTTATTTAATTATATATATGAAATGATGTTATGTTATGACTTAGACATTTATACATATATTAACAATATTATTTATTTTAATAGTAATTGGCGGCCCGCCTGCAATACCACAGGCCGCGCACCACAGGTTGAAAACCACTGCTTTAGACCTATTCGCCTAGGCTTGTTATCCCAGATACTGACTTTTCTAGACAGTAGAAATATGATTTGGGAATAAATATGGGTAAACATTTAAATAAATATAAAAATTCAGGAAGAATGTTCATTTTAATTGCATTTTACTTTACTATTAGTGAGAGATGAAGGAGTTTCCATGATAAACGTTTTAATAAAGGGCTAAAATTAGCTTTAAACAAGTCACTTTATTAAACAAGTCAACTCTTTCAATTCAATTCAAGTTTATTTGTATAGCTCTTTTTACAATAAAATCGTTACAAAGCAACTTTACCGAAAATTATGTTTCTACAACATTTAGTAGTAGCTTATAAGTGGTGACTCAGTTTGTGCACGTATGACAGGATTTTTAGAAAAATTAATAGAAGACGTAGTCAGCCAGACGATGAACATTATTAATAATTATTATATGATGCAGTCACACTTGTAGCAATATTTGTTAGTTCTGTTTGTTGATTCAGGGCTAGCATCATCTGAGGTCCTCTGAGGGTCAGCATCATCTCTTCTCAGGTGTTCTCGATCCAGACTGGAGCTTCCTAGTTACCACGGGATGTAAATCATAGAAACTCTTAAGTACCGAAATTGGTTATTAACAACTCTGAACTGGATATCTGAATATGAGATACTAAATGCAGCAGAATTCAATGGGAATAATTCACTCCCAGCTAACAATTTTTGGTTCCCAGAACGTTAGTTTTTGGTTCCCAGAACGTTCTCAGAACGTTAGTTTTTGGTTCCCAGAACGTTATTTTTTATGGTTTGTTTTTGGTTAGCCAGGAAAGTTTTCTTAACGTTCTCAGAACGTTAGTTTTTGGTTCCCAGAACGTTCTCAGAACGTTAGTTTTTGGTTCCCAGAACGTTAGTTTTTGGTTCCCAGAAAGTTTTCTGAATGTTAGTGTTTGGTTCCCAGAACGTTCCCAGAACGTTAGTTTTTATGGTTTGTTTTTAGTTTGCCAGGAAAGTTTTCTTAACGTTCTCAGAACGTTAGTTTATGGTTCCCAGAATGGTCTCAGAACGTTAGTGTTTGGTTCCCAGAACGTTCTCAGAACGTTAGTTTTTGGTTCCCAGAAAGTTTTCTGAATGTTAGTGTTTGGTTCCCAGAACGTTAGTTTTTAGTTTGCCAGGAAAGTTTTCTTAACGTTCTCAGAACGTTAGTTTTTGGTTCCCAGAACGTTATTTTTTATGGTTTGTTTTTGGTTTGCCAGGAGTTTTATTAATCCCAGAACGTTATTTCTAGCATTCAACTAACAATTTAATTTACTTTAATAACATACGACTGTATAGAAATAATCAGCTTACAGTCCATTGTTTTGTCATTTTTTAACTGTTGATTAAAAAAATAATAATACAAACACAATCATTGGGTTGTAGGCTGAGCATCACATTCAAAACATGGCAGAAAGCGAAACAAAATCAAACTACTTCAAAAATTTTATTATTAGTGTAATTGTAGATCCTGCACTCTTCCATCTTCACAACAGTCATCTGTAAATATAACAAAGAATAGTAATATTATAACAAATAAAAGTGATATTCTTGTTTCATTCAGTCATTGCCATTGCCTAGTACCTCAATTATAACGTAATAACAGTTTACCGCTAGATGTCACTGTTGAAGAGGGTATTCAAAGGCGCGTTTGTTGTAAAATATAGATGTCAGCGAGCAGCGAGATAAAAATTAGCGATAGATGCCATTTACACAAAATAGGCTACATTAACTGCAAATAGCAATTGATTATTTACGCTAAAAGGGTTTTTGCAACAAGGTCGTTTACCTGACTGTCGGACCATTTCCCGCTGACACAGGGACATAATACGTACACTACGTACGCTGGCAGCGATCAACCATGATGAGAGGGAACCCGGCATGTTTGATGAAGAAAGCTGTTCAAAAGCTGTTGCCCAGCTGTTCAACTCAGACACAGAAGATGAGGACTTTGATGGATCTGTGGGAGAAGATTGATTAAAAAATAATGTGAGTGTATTGTTAAATAGTAGAATAAAGTTCAACTAAACTCACTGTTTTGAGACTGTGCCTTATAATCCAGTGCAACTTATGGTGCAGAAAATACGGTAGACAGGAGAGTAGATTAACTTCGGTGGACTTAAAATTTGAAAAATGTTGTAAAAAGACGTGTGACATCTTTTATTTTGCGCTTCAATTAAATATGAATCAATCGGTTCATGTGTGCTGCTTGAACTGAGGCACTACAGCGATCTGTAACACATTAAATCAGCACAAAACACTATTTATTGTTTGAATTTCTTAAAAAAGAAAAAAAGAAAAAAGGGGGGCCAAATTTAAAAGCTGAACACTTGTTTCATACCAGAAGTGACCTTCTCTGTCTTCTTCTGTCTGTGTGTTGTCAGTTTCCTCTTTGGTCCACAATGTATATTTCGCTGTGTGTGAACAAGGTGTGTACTGTGAGAGCAGCATGGCTTGTCAGACATAGCTACAGTATTTAAGGAGGGACGCTTGTTTTGCGAAGGGTCAGTTGATTGCTATGATCAAAGCTGATTTTTCAGCATCATTACTTCAGTCTTAAGTGTCATATGATCCTCCAGAAATCATTATAATATGCTGCTCTTTGCCAAATAAACACTTCTGATAAATATGAATGTTAAAAAAACAGCGCTGTTTTATATTTGTGTAAACCGTTTATAACAGCATAGAGTTTATTTATTTATTTTAAAGCTTGATTCTTATATAGACCCCAGACTTCTAAATGGTAATGTAGACTACATTTTTAAAAATAAATTCATATTTTTATTCAGCATGGACACATTAAATTAATCAAAAGTTAGTGTCAAGAAGAATTTTCTATTAGCAAAGAATTCTCTCTCTCTTTCTCTCATATATATATTGAGCAGCACAACTGTTTTCAACATTGATAATAATCAGAAATGTTTCTTGAGCAGTAAATCATCATATTAAAATGATTTCTGAAGATCATGTGACACTGAAGACTGGAGGAATGATGCTGAAAATACAGCTGCACATCACAGGAATAAGTTACATTTCACCAAAAACTGCTATTTTTAAATTGTAATATTATTTCAGAAATTGGTAAGGATAGCATTAGCGTATGTTTGGGGTAAACCTGCTAGTCATATGGATCAGTGTGCCTTGGAGATGTTGTTGGACAGGAGGTTTGCTCATCATGGGATGCAGAAGATCATCAAGCACTAGAAGAATATAGAAATATAACAAGCAATCTGTCACAGAGACAACAATATTCAGTATACAACGACAGTTTTATCTAAATAAACCAAGCAACTAGAAATGTAGAAAATAGAAAGAATATGTATTTAATAAATATCCTGAACAGTTTTTATCAATATTTGTTTATCATTAGACTAGATCAAAATGCGTTTGAACTGTGACTCTGATGTAATGACGTCACTGATTAACGGTAACGTTAGTGTATATTTAGGTTAAATAAATAAGAAAGCCTATTTTCAATCATCCATTGAAAAATGACCAGAAAATATTTTACAGAACTGTCAATGCCTCTCATCTACACATACATGTGTTATTAAAATCCCAAACTCTTCATAAAAGCTTAGTCAATGGAGTTAGCATGTTACCTCCTCTGATAAAGGTTCAGATGCTCACGGACTTGTTCGAAAACACTTAACCATTTCTATGAAGTAAATTCAACAGATGCTGGTCAAATACAAGCAAAAGAGATGTCAGGAACAGTGGCATATGATATTTGTGCAATTTTAATTTACTAAACTTACCGAAATCAGTGAAAACAGCAGCGAGACACGGAGCGTGCAGCTTGCCAGTGTTGTCGACCGCCCGTTTCCATGCCAACTCCCTCAGCTCCAGGGTTTGAATCTGAATGAACGCGCTCCAATGTTCAGCGCGCGCTCATTAAAACACGCAGAATTTACAGTAACACTCAATCCCCGATTAGCTCATTACAAAATTGGCTGTGTGCTCACAGTGTGTGTGTGTGTGTTCACTGCGTGTGTGCATTTCGGATGGGTTAAATGCAGAGCACAATCTGAGTATGGGTCACCATACTTGGCTGAATGTCACTTCACTTTCAAATTTGGTTTGTTTTCAGCTGCTATGAAAGGTTACATTTTTAGCGTGTTTTATCAGTTTATTGTAATTTCAAATCGCTTACATTGTATGTCTTATGAATTTCTGCAGCAACTCAGTTAACCAAAAATAACCTGCAGGGAACGTTCTAGAAACGTTCTCTTTAGGTTATAAAAAAAGCCAAAAAAAAAAAAAAAAACCTGCAGGGAACGTTCTGGGAACATTCTCTTTAGGTTATAAAAAAATGCCAATAAATAACCTGCAGGGAACGTTCTGGGAACGTTCTCTTTAGGTTATAAAAAATTGCCAATAAATAACCTTGAGGGAACGTTCCCAGAACGTTCTCTTTAGGTTATAAAAAATGCCAATAAATAACCTGCAGGGAACGTTCTGGGAACGTTCTCTTTAGGTTATAAAAAAATGCCAATAAATAACCTGCAGGGAACGT
The DNA here is from genome assembly GCF_023724105.1 of Carassius gibelio. Taxonomy (NCBI): domain Eukaryota; kingdom Metazoa; phylum Chordata; class Actinopteri; order Cypriniformes; family Cyprinidae; genus Carassius; species Carassius gibelio. The sequence goes on from NC_068416.1 coordinate 1,020,491, forward strand.
TCTGGGAACGCTCTCTTTAGGTTATAAAAAATTGCCAATAAATAACCTTGAGGGAACGTTCCCAGAACGTTCTCTTTAGGTTATAAAAAAATGCCAATAAATAACCTGAAGGGAACGTTCCCAGAACGTTCTCTTTAGGGTACTAAAAAACAACCAATAGAGAACGTTCCCAGAACGTTCTTATTTGGTTCCCCCAAAAAATAACCAAACGGGAACGTTAGGGGAACGTTCTGTGTTAACTATAGAGAAATTCAACTTATAACCTGAAAAAGTACTAAATGAGTTCAGTATTAAAATTACTTGAGGGATTGAGACAAGGGGGTTGGATATTGTCAGGAGATCGGCGATGACCCAGAGGTGAAAGAAGTTTGCACCGTTTATTCAGTCCAAAAGATAAAACACAAACAGACTGCCAGGTGCAGTAAAGAGGACACGCTGCAGCTGGAGAATTTTGGATTATACAGTTGCTTCCCGAGTCACAGATCCTCGACTGAAATGCAGCCCAACTGGGATGAAGCTCAAGCCGGCAGAGACGGTCCAGGCTGGCAGATAGTGGCAACCACGTCTGTAGACTCGGCATAGCATACCAGGACAGCAAATACACGGTCGGATTCTGGAGTGGGACTGGGACTCAGACTCTAAATAATAGCTGCTAGCACACATACAAACCGTGCAAAGCGAGAGGGCGAGAAGCGCATCACACTCACATCAAATAATTCCCAGACACAGACAACAACAAAGAACAGGGAGAAGTAGGCAGCGCAATCAGTGCGAAGACACAGAACAGGTGCGTGCACGAGTGCACGAACACCAGCGGTAACAGGGAACAGCTGAACCCAATGCGAGAAAACAATAGGGGAGAAATAGGCTGCATTTACACTGCAGGTCTTGATGTCCAAATCCGATTTTCTGACTATATCCAATTTTTTTGACGACTCACTTACATCATCTTTTAAAAGTGTCCCGTATCCGATTTGTGCATTTACACTATACACTGCTGAAACTACCAAACGTAGACGTTCTGACCCAGAAAAGGAAGTAAAACAGCATGAAATACAATGGATGCAGATGTAAATAAAATTATATAGTGTTTTGCTTTCCACAATATTTTGAAAAGTCAAAAAAAAAAAAAAAAATCAGCAAAACATTGGTCTCATATGGCGGAGAAAAAAAAGAAGACCCAGATAGCCACTGGACGCTGTAACGGAACAGGGCCGCAACCGCAAAACGATAGAGCCGGGTCTGGCACGCATCCGCCTCACGGACTCGTTCCTGAGTCAAAATGCACATCGGGCCGAAGCCGTTTCTGGTCTGTTTTTAGGTGTTGTTGCGGATATGTGCCAGCGCCGATCCAGCACCACCTGATCATCCCGTTACAGATACGTAACGGGTGCGTAAAACGATTCCGCCTACCGGAGCTGTGCCGGATGTGTTACGAATCTGCTTAATTCACCACTGGATTGACCTTTTGCCTTATTTTCGGCATTTTTGTCATACTAAAACAACGTGAACAAAGTTAACAAACACAGAATTAATAACCACGAATTCATATATTTAATTATAAAAAACGAACAACAAAGTCATGAACAAAGTCAACAATTAACACAAAACACAGTCAACAACATACATAGAATGAATGGATAAAAAAACGCACAAGCTATAAACACAACGTGGAAAAAAAAACATGCACTTAAAATCACTAGGTGGGTGCTCTGGCAGCTGTTGCTGTTGCTGCTCCTGCTGCTGACGCGCCAATCTCTCCTGGCGCCCTCCTCTCCAGTCCGCCGAAAGGGCAAACCACCTTATAGCATGCCTCCATATTTCAGCTTCAGCACCTGGAAAACAGCATTACTGATTAGGATGAATGAGACATTTGGATCAGTGCTGGTCCTACATGACGACAAAACAGGCTTTATATTGCATTTGCTCAAAATGAAGATATGCCCATCCTTCTCTGCCTACTTCTATAATGATGTGTGCATTAGTTGATGGAACTGTAATAAAATAATAGCCTAATAATAATTTAAAAAAAAAACTGGTCATGTAAAATTGAATAAGACAAATTAACTACACTCAAAAAAATTATTTTTCAGTTTTGTTCACTTTAACTGAACAATTCAGGTTGAATTAATGCCATTTTGGCTATTTTTCAGTTCAACATGATTGTGTTAAACTGACTTAAAACTGTCACTCGTTGGTTTAAAGGGGGGGTGAAATGCTCGTTTTCACTCAATATCCTGTTAATCTTGAGTACATATAGAGTAGTACTGCATCCTTCATAAATCCAAAAAGTCTTTAGTTTTATTATATTCATAAGAGAAAGATAGTCTGTACCGATTTTTCCCGGAAAAACACGACCGGCTGGAGGCGTGACGTGTGGGCGGAGCTAAAGAATCATGAGCGCGAATAGGCTTTCGCGTTGAGAGCATGTGGAAGCTGTGATATTACCGTGAGGGAAAACCCATCATCCAAAACAAACCGTGGCTTACAGTCAGATTCAGCCGTTTATTTATGATCCAGAATCAGATCCAGAGGCTGAAACTGAACGAAAGCAGCATCAGCAACGACTCGCTCCGAGCGGGGCTCGAACCCGGGTCTCTGGCATGGGAGGGGACGCACTAACAAGGAGGCAGAGATATTTGAAGCAGTTTTACTCACCGCCTGCGGTTCCAACACACGATCGTGACCCTTTTTCCTTGGGATTGCACATAAGGATGGCGCCGCAGATGGCTGCTTCAGTGCTTGGCTCTCCAGTGTTTGTGCTGTTTTTGTTCGTTTTTCCTGTTTTTTGTTTAACAAACACGATCAGTTTCACCAGGGATGAACTGCTGAACATTCGGCAGAACACACCACAAGATCTTTTACCGGATTTAAATTATTCAGACGTTTTACTGAACGTTGTTATCGGAGGAGCGGCGGCGCTGATCAAGCGCTTCAAGACGCGCAGACGGGGGAAGCGAGCGGGAGCGCTCGTCAGACTCAGGAAGCACGGATTTCGAACGCCGTTGCCTAGCATCCATCTCGCAAATCTCCGCTCTCTACCCAACAAAACAGCGAACTGCTTCTGCTCTCTCGGACAAATAAGGATTTCTCTCACTCTGCTGCTCTGTGTTTCACGGAAACCTGGCTGAATGACGCCATACCGGACAGCGCGCTCCATCTGCCGGGCTTTCAACTGTTCAGAGCGGATCGCGAATCAGAATCAACTGGGAAATCGCGCGGCGGTGGGACATGCTTTTACATCAATGAACGGTGGTGTACAGATGTAACTGTGTTAAAGAAGATGTGCTGTCCTGATCTAGAAATGCAGTTTGTCAACTGTAAACCGTTCTATTCGCCGCGGGAGTTTCACTCCTTCATTCTGGTCAGTGTTTACATCCCTCCGCAAGCGCATGTGAGCTCAGCTTTACAGAAACTTGCTGATCAGATCACAGACACAGAACAACAACACCCGGACTCTGTTTTAATCATTCTTGGGGACTTTAACAAAGCCAATCTCTCCCGTGAACTGCCAAAATACAGACAGCATGTTACATGTCCCACCAGAGACAGTAATATATTGGATCACTGTTACACCACAATAAAGGATGCATATCACTCTGTTCCATGAGCAGCTTTGGGACGTTCTGATCACTGTCTGGTTCACCTTATACCATCCTACAAGCAAAAACTTAAATCTGCTAAACCTGTAATAAGGACTGTGAAAAGATGGACCAGCGAAACAGAGCAGGATTTACAATCTTGTTTTGACCTCACTGATTGGAGTGTTTTTGAAGCTGCTACCACGGATCTGGACGAACTCACAGAGACCGTAACATCCTATATTAGATTCTGTGAGGATATATGCATTCCTACCAGGACTTATTTAACATTCAACAATGATAAGCCATGGTTTACAGTAAAACTCAGACATCTTCATCAGGTCAAAGAAGATGCCTACAGAAATGGGGACAGGGTCTTGTACAATCAGGCCAGGAACACACTGAACAAAGAGATCAAAGCGGCTAAAAAGACCTACGCTAAAAAGTTGGAAGACCAGTTTACTTCCAACGACTCAACTTCAGTGTGGAGAGGTCTAAGAGCCATCACGAACTACAAGACACCATCCCCTTGCACTGAGGCTAATCAACGACTTGCTAACGACCTGAATGAGTTTTATTGCAGATGTGAAACCCCCATCACCCATTCTGACCATCTCCCTACACAACCATTAACACATCCTGCAATCCCACCCTCCACACCTCCTGCTCTTCAAATCTGTGAAGATGATGTGCGCCAGGTCTTCAAGAAGAACAAAAGAAGAAAAGCACCAGGCCCAGATGGTGTTACACCAGCCTGTCTGAAAATCTGTGCTGACCAGCTGGCCCCCATCTTTTCACAGACCTTCAACAGATCCCTGGAGTTGTGTGAAGTGCCTTCCTGCTTCAAACGCTCCACCATCATCCCCATCCCAAAGAAACCCAAGATAGCAGAACTTAACGACTACAGACCTGTGGCTCTAACGTCTGTCGTCATGAAGTCGTTTGAAAAACTGGTTCTGGCTTATCTGAAGGACATCACTGGATCCTTACTGGACCCCCTCCAGTTTGCTTACCGAGCAAACAGGTCCGTGGATGATGCAATCAACATGGGATTGCACTTCATCCTGCAACATCTGGACAAAACAGGGACTTATGTGAGGATCCTATTTGTGGACTTTAGTTCGGCATTCAACACCATCATCCCAACAGCCCTTCAGACCAAACTGACCCAGCTCTCTGTTCCTAGCTCTATCTGTCAGTGGATCACCAGCTTTCTGACAGATAGGCAACAGTTAGTGAGACTGGGGAAATACACATCAAACAGCTGCTCCACCAACACTGGTGCCCCTCAGGGATGTGTTCTCTCCCCTCTGCTCTTCTCCCTGTACACCAACGACTGCACCTCTAAAGACCCCTCTGTCAAGCTCCTAAAGTTTGCAGACGACACTACAGTCATCAGCCTCATCCAGGACAGTGATGAGTCTGCTTACAGACAAGAGGTTGAGCAGCTGGCTGTCTGGTGCAGTCTTAACAACCTGGAGCTGAACACGCTCAAAACAGTGGAGATGATCATGGACTTCAGGAGAAACCCACCTGCACTTTCCCCACTCACCATCATGAACAGCACTGTGACTGCAGTGGAGTCATTCAGATTCCTGGGAACCACCATCTCTCAGGACCTGAAGTGGGACAATCACATTGACTCCATCGTTAAAAAGGCCCAGCAAAGGTTGTATTTCCTTCGCCAGCTGAGGAAGTTTAACCTGCCACAGGAGCTGCTAAAATAGTTCTACTCGGCCGTCATTGAGTCTGTCCTCTGTACTTCAATAACTGTCTGGTTTGGTTCAGCAATAAAATCAGACATCAGAAGACTACAGAGAACTGTTCGGACAGCTGAAAGGATTATTGGTGCTCCCCTGCCCACCCTTTAAGAACTGTATACATCCAGAGTGAGGAAAAGGGCTCAGAAAATCACTCTGGATCCCTCACATCCAAGTCACCCCATCTTTGAACTTTTGCCATCTGGCCGGCGCCTCAGAGCCGCAAACACCAGAACAGCAAGGCACAAGAACAGTTTCTTCCCCCAGGCAATCTACCTCATGAACAGTTAAATGTTCTCTACTTATGCTTATAAACGTGCAATATCCGTATATTTATTTGTTAACCCTCCATCCTAGAACATTCCTGCATCTCACTCAATCCTATTCCATTATCATTTATAGCACAATTGTTTATACACTTATTTATTAGCCAATCTTTTTTTTTTTTTTTTTTTTTCTGTGTGTTGTTGTCTCTGTGTACTGGAAGCTTATGTCACTAAAACAAATTTCTTGTATGCGTAAGCATACTTGGCAATAAAGCTCTTTCTGATTCTGATTCTGATTCCTTAAGAAATAAACGATACGCAAATCCGTCATCAAACTGGGCCTTGTGAACAAGCATCTTCGAAATTCAGGGAACAAACAAAAACACTTGCACAACTCCGTTGATGCTCTGTAAAAATAAACTCCATCCACTGGTCCCTTAATGCTGTTTTTTTTTTGGTAATCTGTGCAGGGTTGTCTTGCCCTGGCAACCAAAAACACACTTCTTTTGTGACTTTTCGCGACGCTCTCGCTCTGATCAGTGAAATGTCTGTGCTGCTCAGCCTCGCTATACGGGAGCGCGCGCTCTTCCGGCAGAAGTGCCTTAGGACCCATATAAGGAAATTCCGCTCCATCTAACGTCACACAGAGCCATACTCGAAAAAAACTTTCCGAAACTTGTGACAAACCGGAAGGAGTATTTTGGGAACAAAAATACTCCTTCAAACGTACAACTTAATTTTTGAAACTTTGTCCATGTTTAGCATGGGAATCCAACTCTTTAACAGTGTAAAAAACTCAGTATGCATGAAATAGCATTTCATCCCCCCTTTAACATAAAGTTTTCACTTTGAAAGAACGTTTCAATCAAATACCTCAAAATAAGTTTTACACTTCCCATCATGCTTTGCACAGGACTGGATATAGGGAGAGAAAATGTTGAAATAAAGTGTTATTTTATGCAGTTTTTAGTAAAATGTGATAATAAGGAGACTTTTTCATGTCTAATGCTCTATTATGTGGGCATTTTAAAAGACTTTATATTGGTGTATTTTGTGCGAGTTACCATTGTGGTGAAGTGTGGAGCTTGTGGTTGGGTTGAGGACCTGCCAAGTTAGCTATAATTATAAAAATAGGGAAGTTGCGGCCCAATGGTTAGAGAGTCGGACTGGCAATCGAAAAGTTGTGAGTTCGAGTCTTGGGCCAGCAGGAATTGTGGGTGGGGGGAGTGCATGTACAGTGCTCTCTCCACCTTCAATACCATGACTTAGGTGCCCTTGAGCAAGGCACCGAGCCCCCAACTGCTCCCCGGGCGCCGCAGCATAAATGGCTGCCCACTGCTCCGGGTGTGTGTTCACAGTGTGTGTGTGTTCACTGCTCTGTGTGTGCACTTCGGATGGGTTAAATGCAGAGCACAAATTCTGAGTATGGGTCATGAGTATGCTCTGATCAGTGAAATGTCTGTGCTGCTCAGCCTCGCTATACGGGAGCGCGCGCTCTTCCGGCAGAAGTGCCTTAGGACCCATATAAGGAAATTCCGCTCCATCTAACGTCACACAGAGCCATACTCGAAAAAAACTTTCCGAAACTTGTGACAAACCGGAAGGAGTATTTTGGGAACAAAAATACTCCTTCAAACGTACAACTTAATTTTTGAAACTTTGTCCATGTTTAGCATGGGAATCCAACTCTTTAACAGTGTAAAAAACTCAGTATGCATGAAATAGCATTTCACCCCCCCTTTAACATAAAGTTTTCACTTTGAAAGAACGTTTCAATCAAATACCTCAAAATAAGTTTTACACTTCCCATCATGCTTTGCACAGGACTGGATATAGGGAGAGAAAATGTTGAAATAAAGTGTTATTTTATGCAGTTTTTAGTAAAATGTGATAATAAGGAGACTTTTTCATGTCTAATGCTCTATTATGTGGGCATTTTAAAAGACTTTATATTGGTGTATTTTGTGCGAGTTACCATTGTGGTGAAGTGTGGAGCTTGTGGTTGGGTTGAGGACCTGCCAAGTTAGCTAAAATTATAAAAATAGGGAAGTTGCGGCCCAATGGTTAGAGAGTCGGACTGGCAATCGAAAAGTTGTGAGTTCGAGTCTTGGTCCAGCAGGAATTGTGGGTGGGGAGAGTCCATGTACAGTGCTCTCTCCACCTTCAATACCATGACTTAGGTGCCCTTGAGCAAGGCACCGAGCCCCCAACTGCTCCCCGGGCGCCGCAGCATAAATGGCTGCCCACTGCTCTGGGTGTGTGTTCACAGTGTGTGTGTGTTCACTGCTCTGTGTGTGCACTTCGGATGGGTTAAATGCAGAGCACAAATTCTGAGTATGGGTCACCATACTTGGCTGAATGTCACGTCACTTTCACTTTTTCATTATAATGTTGGCATTCTTTTTTAGAGTTGGCATGGCAAAATTAGACCTAGTTAACCTGAAAAGATTTTCTCTATTAGGGATGGCAAAACTTTATCTAGTAGGAATAACACATATTTTTTTAGAAGTCTTGACTAAATGAATTCAAGTTCATACAACAAGACTACAACAAATCATATCAAACAAATTAGATCTTGTTGGAACAATGTAATTCAATTTCGTTGAAAACCTTTCCTTAATTTAATTAAGTTCGTTCAACAAATTTTTTTTGAGTGTATATCTAACCATTGAGGTTAAGACGTAGCCCCGATTAGGCCTAGTAATAAAAAGAATAAGAAGAATAACAGAAGGCATTATTGTTGGTGTATGCTGTTTTACGAAGACGTCAAAACTGGAAGAATTGAATCAATGGAAATCTGTGCGGGAAGGGTCGATTGTCATCCTCTTTTGTATTTTGTTTATACTCGTACTTCTTGGCGAGTAAAAGTAGGCTACTTCACTCATCTCCCTACTACTAGGGCTGTCACTTTTGTGAAAAAATCTTTTTCGATTTTTAAGACATAAGTGTTCATTGAATTGATTTTCCATGTCTAAAAAAAGACGTTTACTTTTTCAACATCAAATAACGGACGAACGTAAAGAGAGCGCTGGAAACGCACAGCACAAGTCAGCAATATTTCTTATTTATTGGCATGAAGTTTCATGCAGAATAACAGCAACAGGAGTGCAAAATTCTCAAAAATATACAGAGTATATACTGCCATAACAAAAGAAAAACATCGCTGCAGGCTTCCGGCTGCATTTATGATTTAGGCAATTCAAAAATCTCCAAGATTATTTTAAATAATGATTCAATCCATTTCAAACAAGTTCAAAAAATTAAACTTGGACTTGAGAAACAAGCCATGTGTGTTTTTTTATTTTATTGAACGTAACCGACAGTGCGCACTAGGCAAGCATATTAAAATGCGCAAAAAGTTTTTTACTCGCCTGGACATCGCTAAGACTAACTTTTAAAATTCAGCACATTAGTGCAAATATATGATATGATATTAAAAAGTTGATTCGGTTATCCTATAATTGGTCTATTCTGTGCTACACTCATAGGCTATTTGTATAGCGCAGTAGCGCTATAGCAGATGCGGCTTTAACATAACACAGACTGGTGCGCAAATAACAGCCTGGTAACTGCTATCTACCAAGCAAACAGCATTTCACTTGCACGTTTAAGTAATAGACAGTAAATTAGAATAAACGCATACAAATAGATGTACATAATAAATACATAGACACATAAAAACTTACGTGTGGTAGCCTAGCTGGTCAGATAAATCTCCGTTGACAGCTTGGTTTGATGATATTTTTTATTATTTTTTGGTGCTTCTGACTGAAGTTCGTAGTATGGATGTGGACCGTATCTGCAAGACGACAGTCACGCGAGACCCAACGTTTACTTGGCACTTTTGGCGCTATCGTAAAACGGACCTAAAACGGAGCTCAAACTCAAACACTGATAATATTGCTCAGCTTAATGACAATGCATTTATCTCATGCTCTAGATAGAAAAAAATGCAGACAGGTAACCATGTTGTTTTGAAAATGTTTATTCCAAGGAGTTTTTCACACAGTTTGAGAAAAGTTTTTTGGATGTGGTCCACATCAGGTAGTCTCTGACAGTCTAGGTCAAAACAGTGTTGGCTCAAATCCGTTTTGCAGATATGGGCCAGAGCAGTTTTTAGCCCTTTTTTAAATGCAGTCGGCTCAGATATGTATCACAGATTCGGGCCACACCAGTGTAGCCTATGTGAAAACAGTATCAGCTCAGATTCATATTGCAGATCTGGACCAAATCAGTGTCAGACACAGCTAATGTCTTTCGGTAACCTATGGGAAAAGTGATCTGGGCCAGATCTGTAAAATGATATAAATACTGAACTGATGGCAGTTAGAATTTTTAAGCTGAAACCTCTATCTGGCACGGATCTGGTTCACAATCAGAAAACATCTGTAAGATAGTAACAGAGGCAAGGGGCTTAAAACGGATCCGGGCCAAATGTAATTGCTATCTGGGGAGCCCTTTATTTCTGTAACAACCTTGCATTTTTGCCCCATCTCTTCGCCCCAAAGACTTAAAAGACATGAAACCTCAGCATTGCTCCACTATGTGTATCCTTCGTCCTCCATCATGCCTATAATAAGTCATGTGATCTCAGTTGACGTCACTTTTTTAATGATGTAGGGCTCGCATTTACTGGGGAGTATCCGATTTCTCTGCTTACATGGCACATGTAAATGCACGTATCCGATTCATATCCGATTTATTACCACATATGAATGAGGCCTGAATCCGATCTGAGAACATCGGAATCCATGCAGTTTTTTCCTGCTTACACGTTCACCGGTCATATCCGATCTGTGCCACATGAGAGCAAAAAATCGGATTTGGGTCACTTGAACCATATGGGGCCATAGACACCCAAAACGAGTCTAATCAAACCTGGCTCATAACAGATATAAATAAAATAAGATAGCATATAACAAAACATTCTGTTCTAGGCCAGCATGAAACATCCCCTGTTAAAGGACCTGAAATAATATTATTAGACTGTACAGATGCTTTGGGAGTGGCATATAGAAGCTTTATCCAAGAGATGAATTTTAAACCAAATCCAAACCTCTCCAAAACGTTAATGAGATTGTCCCACTCAGTACTGTCAAATGCTTTTTCAGCATCCAGAGAGACCAGAACTTCGTTCCGCTGGAGTGAGGTGAATACAAACATTACAGATATATAAACAATCTCGAACAAAACCAGTTTGAACAGCTGAAATTACTATTATGAAAAAGTTTTTTCAAGCTGAGTAGACAATATTTTAACTAATCTCTTATAGTAACAATTTAAGAGCAATATGGGATGATAAAACTATAGGTGGTGGCGGTTTTATCTTTCTTAAAAATTTGTGACATAATAGTTTGATAAAATGTTGTAGGCTGTCGGCATCCTACCTCCTGTAGTTTGTCTCCATGGCTGTAGAGGTCCCAAGATTTTGTCTCTGCCTTATTACTTCTACAAGTCACATGTGCCTCGTTTTCAACAGTGTATTTAAATCGTATTAATTTTTCCTTGGTTTTTCAGTTGTTTCCTGGCTGGTCTTGCTAAAGCCTCCCTAGCTGCCCCAAGTAAGATATCCTGAATTTCTTTGTTTGTAATTGTTTACTGGTTTTGTTTTCTCCCCTCGTGGAGTTTTTATTTTCTCATGTGGTTTTCCTATTGTTTTTACTATAGTTAATACCTCAGTATGAGAATAACTTTTGTTGTATTTTTCTGGCAATTACCTTACTTCTCTGGGAAACTACCTTAAGTATTTCTTCTCCCCTAGCTCAGTGGTAGATCTCTCACCCATCACGCACGGTCCTGCCATGGAAAGTTGGAACTCAGTGACCGCCAATGAAACTGAAGCATTTCAACAGAAATTGTGTCACAGCCAATAATATTTTTTCAGCATTTATTTGGACCGGGGTTTGAATCCAGTGTAGGCAGGTCTAAACCATTATTTCACACAGTTTTGTGCTTTTTATAAAACAAGTATCTAAAATGAAACAATACAGTACAGCTGCAAAGTACTTTAAATTTATGTCTTGCCTTTTTGGATTACAAAGAAAAGTGTTATGAACAAATAATTTTTATTAAAACAAATACAGTAAAATAACAGTATTATACATTACATGGTTATATGAAAACTTTTATAATTATATTATGCTTATAATTGAACATTAATATTTTCTATTAAATGGCTTTTGAAATGTAAAGAATCATTTAAACTGAACTTAAACTGGGTAATTTTCAAGTACTGAATGAAAATTTACTGAGTTGTGGAATAATTAATCACACTTAAGATAAATGTTCACTTAAGTGTTTCCATAACCATAGAAAGTTGTAGAATATTATAGATTAAAGTTGTGGAATACAGCACTCAGGAAGTAGTTTGTAATTTTCAGTTGTATTTTTATTAAATTATTTTAAGCACATTTTAAGATTAGTAAATAGTAATAAAAATTAAGTAGAAAGAATAATAGAATTCTGGAAATATATTTACATTAGTCTCACAATATACAGTATATATAAAATATTACATAAATATTCTTCTATATATCTTCTATTTCTTTTTTTTTTGCCACCCATCTCTGTTTTTCCATCTTGTAAAATGCAGACTCTTTAAACTCTTTCCAAGTCATCTCTTTCTCAGTGCCCTGATGTAGGTAAATGGAAAAGACTTTACGACAGGAAAGCCATTGTGTATGTGAGGACTGTTTGGACCCTGATTCAGATCTATTTTACACAATCTGCACAAGTGCCTAACATGTTCAGCTTCGGGCCTTTTGTGTTTTTGCTGTCCTCTCTCCTCCACCCATTTCTTTGTGTCATCAAGTTCACTCTTAAAGAATTCCATTTCCATAAAGTCTTGGAATGGCATTCTGGGATTTGTTAGTCCTTAATCACTGTAAGTATTAAAAACCTTTGTGGAACCGTTTACTGATAAAAAAAAAAAAAAACATTATATATATATATATATATATATATATATATATATATATATATAATGTATGTGTGTGTGGATAACGGAATCATCTTTGGCTGTCCACAAGCAAGTATTTGATTCTTCTCTGCTCCCACTCCATAATACAATTCTATCAATGGTGTCATGAGTTAGGAGTGTGGTCAGAGCAGGTGCTGTTTGGTTTACATTGACAGGCTTCATTGTCACAGGTCGGAGTGGACCACCAGATGTCGTGAGTCACGCCCCTTCCTTGTTTCCACCTCGAGGAGGTCCCAAGAACACCCCAATGACCAGACACACGAGAGACAGTAAGTAAATATGAAAACAACTTTATTTAAATTACTAAAAAAAAAGGTATATGAAAAGGGGGAGGGGAGGCTAAAATCCAATTCTCCAATTGGAGAGTAACAGTCTCGAGTCTCTTAGACTCCATCACGGGAGATCTCAGGTGAGTCCTTCACTCCTCTTTCCTTCTGGCTATATGACGACAATCAGCTTATTCACAAGTGCCCCTTTGTTCTGGCTTGCAGGGCGACTGTCCAGGGCCCCCTCCTTTCCTGGACGTAACAGATACAAGTGGTAAGTATTGAGAGTTTGAATGCACGATGGATACCTGCTGCTACTCATGGCAAACTCTGAGTCGGCCCAGCGGGTTGGACTCCCGGTCGTCCCGATGCTGGTGGAGCGTACAATGGCTGCCGGGATCCGACTGAAACGGTACTGGTAAGTGTACGGGGGGTTCCCTTACGAAAAATAACCATGGTTTTATTATAGTAAAACTGTAGTAACCCATGGTTTTTTGGCGTATTGACTGCCATTTGTAAAACCACAGATTTACTACAAATACCATGGTTAAACTATGGTTAATATAGCAAAACCATGGTAAATTTGTGGTTACCATGGTTTAACTACAGTAACCATGGTTTTTTGGTTTTATTTGTAGTAAAACCATGGTTAATTTTCGTAAGGGTTTCCGCGGTTTCTGCATCCTGAGTGGCGGGTCGACGTGCAGGTAGATGCTTCAAAGTGACCCGCTAGATCTGCACAAGAACATACAGGTAGATATAACAGGACTGGACACGGACGGTGGACAGAGGGGCCGCTGGCTCTTCACTCGGGGCACAGGTAAGTCTGTAGAAAAGACAGCTGGGGCCTCACTTGGCATACAGGCGAGTGTACAACACAATATGCTGGCTTTAGCTTTGGGCAATAGCTTACGGTGAATATACAGGGAAACAGGAAGTGCTGTAACTCACAGACCTTTAAAGAAAAAAACGTCAGGTGTTCCTTTTCTGAGGCTTCAACCAACTGCTGATAGAGATGCGGATCGAAAGCTGCTGCTGCGTTGGGCCGAACACGGCCTCCGCTGGTGTCACACACAGGTAGGTTGTTTCACTCGGGGCGTGCTACACTGGGTGGATCGAACGCTTCCCTCTTCTTTCTCCCAACCGACAGGGCAAGAGGTCTAGACAGGGGCGAACCTTTAAAGAACTCCACAGCAGATAATAATACACGCACAGCTGATTTCCTCCTACAGCAACCAACTCCTCACCGTTAATACTTCCCACTATATCCACACTGTTCTTACTTGAAATTGTTTCCCGCCACCGTCACGTGGAGAAGAAGGGTTAGGTGTCATCGACGGCATATAATTGGAGATGTTTTCTTCGCCCGCCTCAGTACTCACTTGCTTTGCAGGATTTCGTCAGGCCTGAAAGGTGGTTGTTGACGACACAATCACATCACCACACTGCAATTTTCAAGTATATACACTCACAGCAAAGGACAAAGACTCACCCACTGCACTCAACACACTCTTGGTGAATTTAGGGTCAAAACCCCGTCTGACCAAAGACTCGTCCTGGAAATCGTAGAGAACTGATGCAACGAATATTCAGCTTTAAACGTTGCCGCCACGACTCCCCAATGTTTTCTCTCGCTCACTGGTCCCGGCTCACCCACAATCCTCCTCCACAGTGGGGCAGCTCACATACTATGCCACAAACTCACAAGAAGGCTCACAGATACTTCACTCTAGATGATGATGCTGCTGTACGATGGTTTAGGGTACTCACGCCGTTACTAACATGAGGTCTCTTTTCCCTCTGCTTTCCAGCTCCTGGATACTTCTCCAGCTGTCATGTGACCCGTCGAAAGGGCCTCCTTCGGCGATACTTCCGGGGAGTCTTCCTGTTTTCAACCACTCAGAATTTGTTACACATGTCCATAGAGCAGTTTTCACAGTTAGGTAGACATCCCAATATACTCAGCCCGGTTTCTGTTTCTGCCAAATCCTTGTCTCCGTCCTCGCCCAGCCAACAATTTCCTCCGCCTTCTTTCCACTGCACTCGCCCAAACACTCCAACTCGCTCGCCGTATCGGCTGGAATAAAAGACTCCTCTCTTCAGTTTCTGAGGCCCTCTTTATACTCCTCCTTCTCTTCACGCTGCCCAATCCGCGATCGCCCCGCTCATCTATCCACCTGTGATCAATAAAACCCTGATTTCCCTTCCCGGAGTTCCCGGAGGCACCCTGTGTTTGAGGATTATGGTCCGGGCGGAACCAATCTCTGTCACTTTTAGTTCCGCCCTTACAAAGTCACTCCGTGACATCCTCCCCCGCCAATCCGTTCTAGTCCCTAGAACGTCTCTCTGCCCACTCACCGTAACGTGCAGGGGGCGTCCTCGGTTCTCTCGCTGGGACCGCCGGGGTGGCGAATCAGGGTCAACTCTGGCAGGCACATCCACAGGGCCCCTTGGGACCACTCGGGCAGGTACATTCACAGGGCCCCTTGGGACCACGGCCCATCCCCCAATCCACGGGGCTACGGGCGCCGGTTCTTTTGGAGCCTCCTCCACGGGGCTAGGATAATTTGGACAGGGGCTGATCATGTTGAGGTGGACTACTCGGTCTGGCCCGGCCTTCCCTTCTGGGCGAATCGTGTACACGGGTTGTCCAGACCGCTGCTGGCCTTGGATCACATAGGGAGTGGTCTCCCACCGGTCACTCAACTTTCCTTTACCTTGTCGCCTGTGGTCCCGCAGCAGTACTCTTTCTCCAGGGAGTAGGGGGGCCTCTCGTGCCGTCCGATCATATAGCCGCTTGTTCATATCTCCGGCCAGTCGTATCCGCTTGGTGACTTGCTCATAAGCAAAATGGAGGCGTTGATGATGACGACCCACCCACTCTGTCAGGCTCACCTCTTCCTCGGCCACTGCTGTTCCCAACATCAGATCTGTGGGCATCCGCACATGTCTGCCAAACATTAGATAAGTAGGGCCATACTCCGTAGTACTGTGTACGCTGTTATTGTATGCCTGAATTAGATTTGGCAAGGCACTCACCCAATCGTTCTGATGATCCTGGTCCAATGTGCCCAGTAGGCCCAGCAGGGTCTGATTAAACCTCTCGCACCCCCGTTACCCTGGGGATGGTAGGAAGTAGTGTGAGTCTTCGTACACCCATACAGTTGGCACAGTTCCTTTATCACCCAAGACTCAAAGTTGGGTCCTTGGTCCGAATGCAGGAACTCGGGGCATCCGAACGGCTGGAAGACAGCCCTCCACAAGGCCGTGGCGGTGGTGTTAGCCGTCTGATCTAGGGTAGGAACAGCCCAAGCATATTTCGTAAACAAATCAGTGACCACAAGAATGTTCTGGTACCGGTCAATGGGTCGGCCCAGCATAAGGAAGTCCATAGCTACAATGTGGAGAGGGGCTTTTGCATTTTTGGGGACCATTGGTGCTCTGGCCTCTTGCCTTGATTTAAATAGAGTACATCGGAGACACGCCTGGATGAAAGCACTCACTGATGCCTCTATTCCTGGCCAATAGAAGTGTCGGCGCAGAAGGGACACCGTTTTCTCCTGTCCTTGATGCCCCAGCTGGTCATGGTAAGCCGCTAATAAAGCTCGTACCTGATTTTCTGGTACCACAATCTGGCAGATCTCCTCATCTAGCCCCGGATCTCTGATGATTCTGCACAGTACTCCGTCTCTCAACTTGAGCTTCGTCCATTGCCCCAGCAACTTCCGTCCTGTCCCAACTTGGGCTTGCCTTTCCATAGGCTTCGGCCTTCGGCCCTGTTCCAGCCATTGACTCAGGGTCCTCAACTCTCTGTCTCCCTGTTGCCTCTCCCTCCATCGGCGGGGGTCCCATCCCCAACTTACGGGCACCACCTCTCGTTGACCTCCAGGCGCTTCCACCACGCTTACCATGTACCCCTCCTCTTCTTGGTCTGATACTGGTTCTGATGGACTCCTCAAATTGCCCACCGCCGGGAGTCGGGACAGGGAATCGGCGTTGGTGTGCTCTCGCCCTGGCCGATACTGAAGCTGGTAATCATAATTCGCTAGCTGGGCCACCCACCTCTGCTCCACAGCCCCCAGCTTCGCTGTCTGTAGGTGCACAAGCGGGTTGTTATCGGTGACCACTGTCACCTGAGTGCCCCAGAGGTAGTCTTTGAATTTTTCGCTGAGTGCCCACTTCAATGCCAACAACTCCAGTTTGAAGGAACTATAATTGGTATCGTTCCTCTCAGCGGGATGAAGACTCCGACTAGCATACGCAATGACCCGTTCCACTCCCTCCTGCCGTTGGGCTAGCACTGCCCCCAAGCCGAGGTTGCTGGCATCTGTGTAAAGAACAAAGGGTTTAGTGAAGTCAGCGTAGGCTAAAATCGGGGCTTGCAACAGCTCCTGCTTCAGCCGTTGAAAGGCAGTCTTACACTCAGGACTCCACGTAATGGCAGGGGACCCGCGGCCTCGAGGGCGTCCCGTCCCGGACAGCAGCTGGTCCAAGGGCTTTGCGATCTTAGAAAAATCTTTGATAAACTGTCGATAGTATCCTGCAAAGCCCAAGAATGATCTCACTTGCCTCACTGTCTTTGGGGCACTCCATTCTCGTACTGCTGCTACCTTTTCCGGGTCCACAGAAACCCCCGCGGCACTCTTGACCTCGCTCCGCAGCAGGTGGCACTTGTCTGGTTGGAGCTTCAACCCATACCTCTCCATCGCCTGAAAGACCTTCTCCAGATGTTGCAGATGGGATTCAAAGTCTGGGGAATAGACAATCACATCATCAAGATATACGAGTGTGGACTCCATCAACTGACCTCCCAAACACCGTTGCATGAGCCGCTGGAACATGGCTGGGGCTTTACAAAGGCCGAAGGGCATCCGGTCCCATTCAAAAAGACCAAACGGAGTCGTGAAGGCGGTCTTTTCCCGGTCTACCTCTTCCACCTGCACCTGCCAATATCCGCTGGCCAAATCCAACGTGGAGTACCAAGCTGATTTTGTTAAGCTGGCGAGTGAGTCTTCAATTCTGGGTAATGGAAAGGCATCCTTCTTAGTCACTTGGTTCAGTTTTCGGTAGTCGACACAAAACCTCCAGGCCCCTGTCTTCTTCTGCACCAGTAAAATAGGAGACGCCCACAGGCTGCTGCTTTCTCGAATGATCCCCTGGTCGAGCATACCTTGCAGCAGAGTCCGAACCTCAGTATATAAGGTAGGTGGTATCGGGCGATATCTCTCGCGACTGGGTCCAGCTTCCCCCGTGGGGATCCGATGTTTCACTATGTTCGTACATCCGTAATCTTCATCATGGGCAGAGAAGACATGCTGCCACTTCCTTAGAAGTTCCTGTAGCTTACGTGTCTGAGTCTGCTCCAACTCCTCTCTTCGTAGGGTTCGCCCAATAGATGGCCGGGCACCTCTTCCCCAGCCCTCCTGGAGGGCGAGTCTACTTGAGTCAGGCCCACTTCGACCACTAGGGCATACCTGGTGGAAACTCACATCCCTTTCTTCTCGCACTTGATGGGGCTCCACCATCGTTACTCTTGCCAAACGTTGGTGTTTGTGTAGATGTATGGCCCAGGGCTTCCCATTTCGTACTTTTACCGGAACTCGTCCTTGTCGGACCACCGCCAGTCCTCGGGCCACTTCCACATACTGACAATCCAAATGGGGCTCTACCAGTACCCAGCCTTCTGGCCCATGTTCCTGTTGGGGGACCCTTACCCATACTATGGCCTCACTTCGGGCCGGTACGGACAGTGCATAGCGGCAAGCTACTCGTCCGGTCTCTTCCCGGTCACTCCGGACCCTGGTCATCTTTA
Organism: Carassius gibelio; assembly: GCF_023724105.1. Classification (NCBI taxonomy): domain Eukaryota; kingdom Metazoa; phylum Chordata; class Actinopteri; order Cypriniformes; family Cyprinidae; genus Carassius; species Carassius gibelio. Next base: position 1,039,155 of record NC_068416.1, read on the forward strand.
CCCGGCGACAATCAGCCACAACACGTTCCCATTCTTGCCGTTCTGCCAGCGAACACTCAGAAAGGACGTTCATACCTAGGAGGGCTCTATGAGTTCCCAAGCAGTGGTCTTGGATGATGATCACTCCTTTCTGGGGCACGACAATTCCATGAATTTCCAAGTCCGCTAGTCTGTAGCCAATATAGGGGATGTCTAACCCATTTGCTCCCTTCAGGGTGAGCCAGGGGGCCTCTGTTCCTTGCACGTTCTGTTTCCCAAACAGCTCTTGTGACAGACTCTCAGAAAATAGGGTGACTTGCGATCCAGTGTCAACGAGACATTGTACCTTGATGCCACACACTTGGACCTCCACCACAGGGCTATGCCCAATCATCTTGTCCTTCGAGCCAGCTTCTATAGATGGGTCATCTATGGGTGTCCCGACCACACGACACGCTGTGGCCGGTGGACCTAAAAACCCCCCTCCGAGCCTCTTCGGGGACCACACTGTCGACTGTAGTGGCCAGGTTCTCCGCAACGGTTACAAATCGGTCGCCCCTGTTCATCCCACTCGAATCAAGGGCGGCTAGGTCGGCTAGGTCGCCTTCCTGGGTCTCGGCCACCATCTGAATACACATGGTCTCGGGGGCCTTACCTCTTGCCTCGAAGTGTCGAGTCGCAGTTTCTCCAAAAGGGTCTTAGATAACTCCGTCATTTGTTCACGGACATCTTTGAGGAGTTCCAACTTCAGGGCCTGTTTCCAGTCTGCTGCTTCTGGAACGGCCGTTGCAGTGCCACTTATGGCCGCACACACAGGGGGGTCTTTTACTTCAGCCTGATTGATCTCCAGAGCCACCGTCTCCTTCTTCAGGTCCTCGAATGTAAGCTCAGGGTCTCTTCGGAACTGCACTCGCAGGCTCTGACGTACTGGGCCTTCTCTCAACCCCAGCAGAAATTGGTCTCTCAACAAGGTCTCTCCGTCCCCGAGACCATGATCTTGACGTCATTGTAGCCTCGTAAACTGCTCTCGTAGTCACAGTGCAAAAGCTCTGATGGTTTGTCGGGGGCCTTGTTTACAGTTAAAAAACTGTGCTCTAAGGACAGCTACTGGGGTGGTATCGCCATATTGTTCCGTCAAGAACTGGAAGATGGTTTGAGCGGTGGCTCGGACAGCTTCTGGGGCGGCCTGGACTTCCCGCCGTGCTTCCCCCTCTAGAGAATTAAGAACAAATTGCAGCTGCTGTGCCGCACTCAACCCTTGAATCCTGGTCAAATATTCGATCTGAGCTTTCCATTCGGTTAATCGTACTTCAGACTCAGTTCCGCCGTACTTCTGGATCCAGGGGTTCCCCATAAACAATGGCATGACTCGGGTTAGGGCCTCTGGCAACTCGTTGTCGGCCATTGGGGAACCTTGGTCGCTCAACCCGAGATGGCGTCCCGCCGACTATGCCAAAATCTGTCACAGGTCGGAGCAGACCACCAGATGTCGTGAGTCACGCCCCTTCCTTGTTTCCACCTCGAGGAGGTCCCAAGAACTCCCCAATGACCAGACACACGAGAGACAGTAAGTAAATATTAAAACAACTTTATTTAAATTACTAAAAAAAAGGTATGTGAAAGGGGGGTGGGGAGGCTAACATCCAATTCTCCAATCGGAGAGTAACAGTCTCGAGTCTCTTAGACTCCGTCACGGGAGATCTCAGGTGAGTCCTTCACTCCTCTTTCCTTCTGGATATATGACGACAATCAGCTTATTCACAAGTGCCCCTTTGTTCTGGCTTGCCGACTGAAACCGTACTGGTAAGTGTACGGGGGGTTTTCGCGGTTTCTGTATCCTGAGTGGGGGGTCGACGTGCAGGTAGATTCTTCAAAGGGACCCGCTAGATCTGCACAAGAACATACAGGTAGACATAACAGGACTGGACATGGACGGTGGACAGATGGGCCGCTGGCTCTTCACTCGGGGCACAGGTAAGTCTGTAGAAAAGACAGCTGGGGCCTCACTTGGCATACAGGCGAGTGTACAACACAATATGCTGGCTTTAGCTTTGGGCATAAGGTAAGTACATCAAAGGTAACTGGGGCTTCACTTGGGCACACAGGCGGGTGTACAACACAATATGCTGGCTTGAGCCTTGGACATAAGGTAAGTACATCAAATGTAACTGGGGCTTCACTGGGGCACACAGGCGAGTGTACAACACAATATGCTGGCTTTAGCTTTGGGCATCAGGTAAGTACATCAAATGTAACTGGGGCTTCACTCGGGCATACAAGCGGGTGTACAACACAATATGCTGGCTTTAGCTTTGGGCAATAGCTTACAGTGAATATACAGGGAAACAGGAAGTGCTGTAACTCACAGACCTTTGAGGAAATAAACGTCAGGCGTTCCTTTTCTGAGGTTTCAACCAACTGCTGATAGAGATCAATCAATCACCTTTATTTATATAGTGCTTTAAACAAAATACATTGCGCCAAAGCACTGAACAACATTCATTTGGAAAACAGTGTCTCAATAATGCAAAATGATAGTTAAAGGCAGTTCATCATTGAATTCATTGATGTCATCTCTGTTCAGTTGAAATAGTGTCTGTTTTAATTTGCAATCAAGTCAACGATATCGCTGTAGATGAAGTGACCCCAACTAAGCAAGCCAGAGGCGACAGCGGCAAGGAACCGAAACTCCATCGGTGACAGAATGGAGAAAAAAACCTTGGGAGAAACCAGGCTCAGTTGGGGGGCCAGTTCTCCTCTGACCAGACGAAACCAGTAGTTCAATTCCAGGCTGCAGCAAAGTCAGATTGTGCAGAAGAATCATCTGTTTCCTGTGGTCTTGTCCTGGTGCTCCTCTGAGACAAGGTCTTTTCTTTAGAGATGCGGATCGAAAGCTGCTGCTGCGTTGGGCCGAACACGGCCTCCGCTGGTGTCACACACAGGTAGGTTGTTTCACCCAGGGCGTGCTACACTGGGTGGATCGAACGCTTCCCTCTTCTTTCTCCCAACCGACAGGGCAAGAGGTCTAGACAGGGGCGAACCTTTAAAGAACTCCACACCAGATAATAATACACGCACAGCTGATTCTTAAGCGTTCAAAAGCGTTAAAGCGTTCTGCAAGTGAACGTCGCTTGATTGTGCCATCCCAAAGAAGCACAAAGTCACTTTTACGGACTTTTAAATTAAATATTCCCTTCTGGTGGAATGATCTCCCCAACTCAATCAGAGCAGCTGAGTCCTTAGCCATCTTCAAGAATCGGCTTAAGACACATCTCTTCCATCTTTATTTGACCCTCTAACTTTAACACTCACTATTCTAATTCTATTCTTTAAAAAATCTAACTACCTTTCTAATCTTTTTGTATTCTATTTTCTTTTCATTTATTATGCAATTGTATATGTATGTGTGTGTGTGTAAAGACCTCTAACTAGCTTGCTCTATTCTTTTATTTATTTTTTCATTCTATCTGTTTTATTTTTATTATATTAGTTAAAATCCCATGCTACGTGTACTGTGTTAACCTAACTGAGACTTGTTATAGCACTTATATATCATTGCTCTTTTTGTTGTTTTTGATTGCTTACACTGTCTTCATCTGTAAGTCGCTTTGGATAAAATCATCTGCTAAATGAATAAATGTAATGTAATGTAAATGTACAGCAACCAACTCCTCACCGTTAATACTTCCCACTATATCCACACTGTTCTTACTTGAAATTGTTTCCCGCGACCGTCACGTGGAGAAGAAGGGTTAGGCGTCGTCGACGGCATATAATTGGAGATGTTTTCTTCGCCCGCCTCAGTACTCACTTCCTTTGCAGGATTTCGTCAGGCCTGAAAGGTGGTTGTTGACGACACAAACACAGCACCACACTGCAATTTTCAAGTGTATACACTCACAGCAAAGGACAAAGACTCACCCACTGCACTCCACACACTCTTGGTGAATTTAGGGTCAAAACCCCGTCTGACCAAAGACTCGTCCTGGAAATCGTAGAGAACTGATGCAACGAATATTCAGCTTTAAACGTCGCCGCCACAACACCCCAATGTTTTCTCTCGCTCACTGGTCCCGGCTCACCCACAATCCTCCTCCACAGTGGAGCTGCACACATACTATGCCACAAACTCACAAGAAGGCTCACAGATAGTTCACTCTAGATGATGATGCTGCTGTACGATGGTTTAGGGTACTCACAACGTTACTAACACGAGGTCTCTTTTCCCTCTGCTTTCCAGCTCCTGGATACTTCTCTGGCTGTCATGTGACCCGTCGAAAGTGCCTCCTTCGGCGATACTTCCGGTGAGTCTTCCTGTTTTCAACCACTCAGAATTTGTTACACATGTCCATAGAGCATTTCACAGTTAGGTAGACATCCCAAAATACTCAGCCCGGTTTCTGTTTCTGCCAAATCCTTGTCTCCGTCCTCGCCCAGCCAACAATATCCTCCGCCTTCTTTCCGCTGCACTTGCCCAAACACTCGCTTGCCGTATCGGCTGGAATAAAAGACTCCTCTCTTCAGTTTCTGAGGCCCTCTTTATACTCCTCCTTCTCTTCACGCTGCCCAATCCGCGATCGCCCCGCTCATCTATTCACCTGTGATCAATAAATCCCTGATTTCCCTTCCCGGAGTTCCCGGAAGCACCCGGTGTTTGAGGATTATGGTCCGGGCGGAACCAATCTCCGTCACTTTTAGTTCCGCCCTTACAAAGTCACTCCGTGACATCATTGTTATCACTGGTGCTCTGTTTTTTTTACTACCTGCTTTAAAAATGTTTCTCTGGAGTTATTTAATGATGAATTGGTGTTCAGCAGATGCTTGACATACTGTGACGTGTAGTTTTGTTGTGGAATGGAGCATCCTGTTTGCATCAGTAGAGAATTTTTTTGCGACATAATCCTTAGGATGTCCTTCTTCCCATGGTGTTTATTAAGCAAGCTGTCAATGGGCTCTTTGCTTGTGGCCAAGTACAAACACCCTGCAAAGGTCAGGTACGGGTCGCAGGTGAGGACCGCATAGGCAGAGGTGGGATACATGTAGTTCCTATACAGAGAGAAAAAAAATGTAATCAATTTCTTAATTCTGAAAATTCTGATTGAGGCTCCACGTGGGAACCATGAGATGAGAACATCAAGGGCACAGACAGTGTACCAGTGGTGTCTGCAACAAGTTAAATTAAAAAACCGAGGTGATCATCACTGTGTGTATGTATCCTTCTACCCCTCCTGCGAATGAAAAACATGCACTGAACAACATTCATTTGGAAAACAGTGTCTCAATAATGCAAAATTATAGTTAAAGGCAGTTCATCATTGAATTCAGTTATGTCATCTCTGTTCAGTTTAAATAGTGTCTGTGCATTTATTTGCAATCAAGTCAATGATAACGCTGTAGATGAAGTGACCCCAACTAAGCAAGCCAGAGGCGACAGCGGCAAGGAACCGAAACTCCATCGGTGACAGAATGGAGAAAAAAACCTTGGGAGAAACCAGGCTCAGTTGGGGGGCCAGTTCTCCTCTGACCAGACGAAACCAGTAGTTCAATTCCAGGCTGCAGCAAAGTCAGATTGTGCAGAATAATCATCTGTTTCCTGTGGTCTTGTCCTGGTGGTCCTCTGAGACAAGGTCTTTACAGGGCATCTGTATCTGGGGCTCTAGTTGTCCTGGTCTCCGCTGTCTTTCAGGGCAGTAGAGGTCCTTTCTAGGTGCTGATCCACCATCTGGTCTGGATACGTACTGGATCCAGGCGACTGCAGTGACCCTCTGATCTGGATACAGACTGGATCTGGTGGCCACGGTGACCTCGGAACAAGAGAGAAACAGACAAATATTAGCGTAGATGCCATTCTTCTAATGATGTAGAAAGTACGGTGTTATGTGAAGTGTTTCCTGTTCCGGTTTACCTAATTAATGCAGCCTAAAAATCCTTTAACGGATTTGGATATTAAAAGCATTTTAGTATGTTATGTGTATGCCAGGTTAAAGAGATGGGTCTTTAATCTAGATTTAAACTGCAAGAGTGTGTCTGCCTCCCGAACAATGTTAGATAGGTTATTCCAGAGTTTAGGCGCCAAATAGGAAAAGGATCTGCCGCCCGCAGTTGATTTTGATATTCTAGTATTATCAAATTGCCTGAGTTTTGAGAACGTAGCGGACGTAGAGGAGTATAATGTAAAAGGAGCTCATTCAAATACTGAGGTGCTAAACCATTCAGGGCTTTATAAGTAATAAACAATATTTTAAAATCTATACAATGTTTGATAGGGAGCCAGTGCAGTGTGGACAGGACCGGGCTAATATGGTCATACTGCCTGGTTCTAGTAAGAACTCTTGCTGCTTCATTTTGGACTAGCTGTAGTTTGTTTACCAAGAGTGCAGAACAACCATGGTAACCATGGTAAGACCCTTGCTGTCTATGGGAGGTTCAGAGATCTCTCGGATTTAAAGAGTCATGAAGCCCCCTGCTTTAGCACTGGTTAGCTCTCACCACAGATGTAAAAAAATGCTAAAAAAGTGGTTGTGGTGCATAACGTAGTAGAATAGGGGAGACTGACAACATGCACATCTTCCCATTCAGACAGTTTAATTTTGCTCCCAAATAAATGCACAGCCATTTGCACTCTGCATCAAAATCATATATATGAACGAGCTGTTGCACGTCTGAGAACTTTTAAGGCTTATTCTGTGGCATTTATATAAGCCTTTTGACGGGTTGTCACAGAGCTGTAAAAACGGTTCTGCTCACCAAGTGAATGAATGCATTTGTACCAAACTCTTACTACAAAATGGAAAAAAACACTCTCCTTCAAACATTTATCTGTTAATATATGCGATGTCACAGTCTGAAGCATCATAGCAAATCAACATATGCTGTTGTGAATAATTAAGTGAAGCGTCTTCTCATAGGATAACAACTAGTCTCATTAATAATTTAATAAACACCAACGAATCATTGATGTACTGTGGTCAATTGCCATGTCACAAATTGTGACATCAACACTATGTAGAACCCGGTAGATGAAAATGGTGCAAAAAAAGCTTAAAATTAACAAGTTTTCTCCAACAGTTAAAATTCCTGGATGCTAACATTGTCTTCCATGATGTGCAACACAAGCACCTCTGCTAAAATATCAGAAAAAGTAATCTGTGGTTTTATGACCCTTTAATAAACAACAAAAAAAACTTAATTTGTGTAATTTGTGACAGAATTTTCATTTTTGGGTAAACTATCCCTTGCAGCTTTTGATAGGGAATAGAGAACGTGTGACATCTCTTTATGTTAAAATACTCCACCATGGCGGTAAAAGCACAGTATTCACTGCATATTTGCAATCTTCACATTGGTGAAGGACTGAATTTTTATTTATATGCTATTTTTATTTATTTCTGTACAATCTTCTGTTTAGTGTTGCTCAGTAACACTTTTACACAGATAGTGAGATGTACAGAATATACATTGGGTGGTTTACCATGACTGAATTAGTGAAGTCAAGTCAAATTTATTTATATAGCGCTTAAAAAATAAAATAAAAGAAAGATTGTCAAAGCAACTGAACAACATTAATTAGGAAAACAGTGTATCAACAATGCAAAATGACAGTTAAAGGCAGTTCATCATTGAATTCAGTGATATAATTATCTCAGTTCAGTTTAAATAGTATCTGTGCAATCATTTGCAATCAAGTCAACGATATCGCTGTAAATGAAGTGTCCCCAACTAAGCAAGCCAGAGGTGACAGCGGCAAGGAACCAAAACTCATTCGGTGACAGAATGGAGAAAAAACCTTGGGAGAAACCAGGCTCACTCAGGGGGCAAGTTCTCCCCTGACCAGACAAAACCAGCAGTTCAATTACAGGCTGCAGCAAAGTCAAAATGTACAAAAGAATAATCTGTTTCCTATAGTCTTGTCCCAGTGGTCTTCTGAGACAAGATCTTTACAGGGGATCTGTGTCTGGGGCTCATCTAGTTGTCCTGGTCTCCGCTTTCTTTCGGGGTTGTAGAGGTCCTTTCTAGGTGCTGATCCACCATCTGGACTGGATCCGGGTGACTGCAGAAACCCTTTGATCTGAATACAGACTGGATCTGGTGGCTATGGTGATCTCAGAATAAGAGAGAAACAGACTAATATTAGCATAGATGCCATTCTCCTAACGATGTAGCAAGTACATCTGGAGTTATGGGTAGTGTTCCCGGTTCCGGTTTACCTAATTAATTCAGCCTAAAAATCCTTTAACAGATTTGGAAATTAGAAGCGTATTAGTGTGTTATATGTAGGGTAGTGTGTAAGGCAGGTTAAAGAGATGGGTCTTTAATCTAGATTTAATCTGCAAGAGTGTGTCTGCCTCCTCAACAATGTTAGGTAGGTTATTCCAAAGTTTAGGCACTAAATAGGAAAAGGATCTGTTAGACAGTTGATTTTGATATTCTAGATATTATCAAATTGCCTGAGTTTGAGAAGGAGCAGATGTGGAGGACTATAATGTAACCCATTCAAATACTGAGGTTCTAAAGCATTCAGGGCTTTATAAGTAATAAGCAAGATTTTGAAATACTGTATATACAATGTTTGATAGAGAGTCAGTGCAGTGTTGACAGAACCGGGCTAATATGGTCATACTTCCTGGTTCTAGTAAGACCTCTAGCTGCTGCATTTTGGACTAACTGGAGTTTGTTTATTAAATGTGCAGAACAACCGCCCAATAAATCCTTACAATCTAATCTTGAGGTCATAAACATGGATTAACATTTCTGCATTTAACATTGAGAGCATAGGCCGTAATTTAATGTAATTATTTTTCCGATGAAAAATGCAGTTTTACAAATGCTAGAAAAATAGGTTTCTAAGGAAAGATTGCTATTAAATATGACACCTAGGTTCCAAACTGATGATGAAGAATTGATAGAGCAGCCATCAAGGCTTAGACAGCGTTCTAGGTTATTACATGCAGAGTTTTTAGGTCCTATAATTAAGACCTCTATTTTTTTCAGAATTTAGCAGAAAGAAATTGCTCATCATCCAGTTTTTCATATCGACTATGCATTCCGTTAGTTTTTCAAATTGGTATATTTCGCCGGGCTGCAAAGAAATATAAAGCGGAGTATCATCAGCATAACCGTGAAAGATACCACCTTGTTTCCTGATGATATCTCCCAAGGGTAACATGTAAAGCATGAAGAGTAACGGCCCTAGTACTGAGCCTTGGGGTACTCCATACTGCACTTGTGATCAATATGATACCTCTTCATTCACTGCTACGAATAGATGGTGGTTATAGAAGTAAGATTTAAAACCATGCTAATGCACTTCCATCAATGCCAACAAAGTTTTGTAGTCTATGCAAAACCATGTTGTGGTCAATAGTGTTGAACGCAGCACTAAGTTCCAATGGCTCTAATAGAGAGATACAACCATGATCAGATGATAAGAGCAGGTCATTTGTAACTAAGGAGAGCAGTCTCAGTACTATCATCATCATCATTTCTCTTCATCCCCTATGGGACATAAGGCTTCAATGAGCACTCTCCATTGTATTCGGTCCCTGGCAGCATGTTGGGCCTCTCCCCATGACAGGTTCATCTGTTCCAGCTCTTGTGTCACAGTTCTGCGCCAGGTGGTTTTGGGTCACCCTGGTTTTCTTTTACCAGGTGGTGTCCATCTTAAGGCGACTTTTGTGATGCTGTCCTGCTCCATCCTTAACACGTGTCCTAGCCATCTCAAGCGTCTTCGTGTAATCTCCTTGGTTGGTGATACCGTTTTCTTGTCCAATTCATTGTTGGAGATCTTATTAGGCCAAAAAATCTGGCATATTCGTTGGAGGCATCCATTATGGAACACTTCCATTCTCCTCATGTCAGTTTTGATAACTGGCCATCTCTCTGAACCGTACAGCAGAACAGACTTTACATTACAGTTATATAGGATCATCTTCATTTTAAGGCTGTATTGTTTTGATCTCCATGTAGAACGGAGTTGGGAGAAGCACCCTGAGCCTTTCCCAGCCTTGCTTTAATATCTTTAGATGACCCACTGTCCTTACTGATGAGACTGACCAGATAGGTGAAATTTTCCACAAACTCAAGTGGTTCCTCATTAACAAGGATGGGTACTGTGGGAATGGAGTTGATACACATCACTTGTGTTTTGGAGGTGTTAATACTGAGCCCAACTTGTCTGGCAAAGTTGTTCTGCCTATCAGTTTTAGCCTGCATGTTGTACTGGTTGGTTGATAGGAGAGCAAAATCATCAGCGAAGTCAAGATCTTCCAGCTGGGAGAGCAGAGTCCACTGGATGCCTCTGTGTCTGTCTGCTATGGTGTTGGTTGTGATCCATTCTATGGTTACCATGAAGAGGATAGGGGAGATGATGCACCCTTGTCTCACTCTGGACTGCACAGGAAACCACTCAAAGAGGTGATTTCCCATAATGACACTACACTTAAAATGTTCATAGAATGTTTTTATGATTGAGATGATCTTTGATGGTATTCCATAGGATTGCAGTATCTTCCAGATGGACACTGTCGAAGGCCTTCCTGAAGTCCACGAAGTTGATGTAGAGGGGTGTATTCCATTCCAAGCACTGCTCTATGATGTTACACAAAGCAAATATCTGGTCCATACATCCTCTTCCCTTCCTGAAGCCTGCTTGCTCCTGTCTAATTCTGGTGTCAATGGCTGTCTACATGCGATTGAGAAGGACTCTGCAGAACACCTTGCTTGGGATAGATAGAAGAGTAAATCCACGCCAGTTGTCACAGCTCTTAATTTTGCCTTTCTTGGGGACTTTGACAATGAGGCCTTTGGACCAATCTTCAGGGATGGTGTTACTGTTCCAGATGCTTTGGTATAGGTCAGTCAGTACTCTTGTTATTGTTAGAATGTCAACCTTAAGCATCTCGGCATGAATAGCATCTATGCCACATGCCTTGCCACTTTTCAGGGTTTGAATGGCAGCTTTGACTTCAGTAGAGTCAGGGGGGTTGGTGTTGATTTCTAGGATATCCTCTGTTGTTGTGATGTTGACTAGTTGTTCAGGCTCAGGGAGGTTGAGTACTTCCTGGAAGTGTTGAACCCATCTGGCTGCTTGTTCACTCTCTGATGTACAGATGTTGCCATTCTTGTCCATAACATGGGTAGTTTGGTTTGTGCATCTGCCGCAGAGTTGCTTTGTGATTTTGTACACTGTGCCCAGATTTCCATAGGCTGCAGTTTTGTCAGCACTTGCCAGGTGTTCAACTTGCGTTTAATGGTGCCAGCAATTAGGTAGTGGTCGCTATAGTCATCTCCACCTCGGTAGGCTCTAACATCTTGCAGTGACCTGCGCCATTTACCATTAATGATGATGTGGTCGATTTGGTTGATGGTCCTACCATCAGGTGACTGCCATGTGAGCTTGTGGATGTTTTTGTGTGGAAAGATGGTGCCGCCTATGACCAGGTTGTTACTCATGCAGAAATCAACAAGGCATTCACCATTGTTGTTTCTGTCACCACATCCATGTCTGCCCATTGCTCTTTTGTTGTTGAAGTTGTTGGTTCCCACTTTGGCATTCATGTCGCCAGTTAGGAGAAGAACATCGTCTTGGGGTACTTTGGAAACTACCATTTGCAGTTGTTCATACCAGTCTTTTTTGACCTCCTCTTCAGCTACAGAGTCTACAGAACTTTGAGTTGAGGCGTATTCGGATCAGTCTTTCACTTACTTGTTCCCACTCTAGCAGGGGTTTGGCCTTCTCCTTGGAGATTAGAATGGCTACACCATGTGTATGGGTGTTCTCGTGACCAGAATGGAGGATAACAGACCCTTCATGCAGGACTTGACCACCAGAGCCGATCCAGTGACTCTCACATATCCCCAAGATGTCCAGGTGGTACCTTTTCATCTCACTGAGGACTTGTGCTGTCTTGGTGGTCTCCCACATGGTACGGACATTCCATGTTCCAATGCGGATCTTGGTTTTAGGTCCTGGTAGGCCCTCTTTTGCACACCTGACTTCACTTTGGACTTCATCAGGGGTGGTCATATTGCCATCCGAAGAGTTTGGGTGACCAGGGTCTACTATGGGCCTGATGTAAGTAGTATTGCTCATTGTAGTTTCTGTAACAGTAGGTTTTTTATAGGGTGGCATTGTTAGCGCCACGCCCAACCCCCAACCTGGAGGGCCAGGTGCTGCATTTGGGCCATGCCCCACGGACCTCTCACTCCTCCCGCAGCACCTGTCCCGTGCAGCTGCCGATTGATTCTGCTGGTCCGTCTCACAGTGGTCCCAGCATGTCTTTCGGTGCACCGCCCGAAGATCAGATGTCGATTGCTGCATTGGGGGAAGGGTTTCAACCTCTGAGGATAAGGATTCGGCGGGGCTGCCCCCCTCGGGTGTTATCGCTGCTGCCGAATCTGACTTGGGAGTTGTCGGCCATGCTTGCCCGGGCAGCCGTGAGTATCGGGCTGGAGGTGACTACACCACCCAGTCCCGAGCCCTCTCGGCTGGATGATTGGTTTCTCGGCGCCTTTCTTCCCGGAGGTGCATGAAGAGGTGACGAAGTCGTGGACGGCCCCTTTCACGGCCAGAAGCCGCTCGTCTCCCTTTACCATCCTCACCACCCTTGATGGCGGGGCAGCCAGGGGGTACGTGGAGGTTCCCCAGGTGGAGAGAGCGGTTGCGGTGCACCTGTGCCCACAAAACGCCGCCACTTGGAGCAATCGTCCGCGTCTCCCGTCCAAGGTCTGTAAGCTGTCGGCCGCACTCGCTGCCAAGGCTTACAGTGCTGCGGGCCAAGCTGCCTCCGCCCTGCATGCCATGGCTATCCTGCAGGTACACCAAGCCAAGGCGCTCAAAGCAATGCACTAGGGTGGTACCGAACCGGGGTTGATGCAGGAGCTGCGCACGGCGACTGACTTCACCTTACAGGCGACGAAGGTCACGGCTGGTGGTCCAGGAGCGGCATCTCTGACTGAACCTGGCTGAGTTGAGGGACATGGACAAAGCCCACTTTCTCGATGCTCCCATCTCCCAGGCAGGCCTGTTCGGCGACACTGTCGAGGACTTTGCCCAGCAGTTCTCGGCGGTACAAAAGCAGACTGAGGCCATCCAACACATCTTGCCCCGACGTGTTCCTCCGGTTGCCACCACTCCATCGCGGGCAGTGCCTCAGCCTGCTCGTCGCAGTGGGCGCCCCCCTGCGTCCTCCACACCAGCTCCGCCCCGTGCTGAGAGTTCTTCGAGGCCGGTGCGTCGAGCTCTGCGCAGGAGAGCGGCGCCCCCCGTGTCACTTCCGGCTGCGAAGTCCTCAAGGAAGTCGACTAAGCGGCCCTGACACGGGCAACTCGGAGATGTGGGGAACTGCTCTTCAGGAGCTGGCTAAGACAGTGCCACTCCTCCCCCGGAGGAGGGCCGGGTGGAGAATCTTCAGTTTTTGTTTCGTTTTGTTCCGCCGCTGGTCGAACGGCCAGTGGCACCCACTTTTTCAATAAAAGAGCAAATTCTCCTTCCTCCGAGTTGCAAGGCTCGTGGGTTGACAATGAGCGATTCGGAGACGCAACGCCTCTCCACGCGTCTCTGGCCAGTTCCACTGGGAGTGTGGCTGTGATGACTCAGGATGCAATGCCTTCTGGGTCTTCCAACACGACTCCCCATCGCTGCACCACTGCGGGTACGTCGACTGTCCCTTTGGTGCCACTTGTACGGAGTCTGGGAGCGTGGCTTGCACTGCCCAACCCGTCACGCTGGCTCATCCGGACGGTCCGACTCGGCTACGCGATTCAGTTCGCCCGGCAACCCCCCAAGTTCAATGGCGTGCTCGAGACTTCGGTGGCAGTCCGGGACGCCTCTGTCTTGCGTGAGGAGATTGCTGTCCTGCTGGCGAAGGATGCAATCAAGCCGGTCCCTCCAGCTGAGATGAGGACGGGGTTTTACAGCCCTTACTTCATCGTGCCCAAGAAAAGCGGTGGCCTTCGACCTATCCTGGACCTGCGAGTCTTGAATCGGGCCCTACACAAGCTCCCGTTCAGGATGTTGATGCAGAAACGCATTATCAAATGCATCCAGCCCCAGGATTGGTTTGCAGCGATCGACCTGAAAGACGTGTACTTTCATGTCTCGATCCTCCCTCGTCACAGACCGTTTCTGCGGTTTGCCTTCGAGGGTCAGGCATGGCAGTACAAGGTCCTCCCCTTCGGGCTCTCCTTGTCCCCCCGTGTCTTCACGAAGGTCACGGAAGCACCCTTGCCCCACTCTGGGAAGTGGGCATCAGGATCCTCAACTATCTTGATGACTGGCTCATTATGGCCCGGTCCCGAGACGAATTGTGCGATCACAGGGACTTCGTGCTCCGGCACCTCAGTCAGTTGGGGCTTCAGGTCAACCGGGAGAAGAGCAAGCTCTCCCCTGTGTAGAGAATCTCGGGTTGCTTCTAATGAGGCCACTTCAGCACTGGTTGCACTCCCGAGTCCCGAGATGGGCATGTCGCCGCGGTACACATCGTGTCACCATCACACCGATGTGTCGCCGCCTATTCAGCCCCTGGTCGGACCTTGCCTTTCTATGGGCCGGCGTGCCCTTAGAACAAGCATCCCGGCACGTTGTTGTCACAACAGATGCCTCCAACTCGGGCTGGGGCGTGACATGCAACGGGCAGGCAGCTTCAGGGTCCTGGACAGGACCTCGACTGCTTTGGCACATCAACTGTCTGGAGTTGCTGCCAGTGCATCTAGCTTTGCGACGGTTTCGTCCGCTGTTGCTGGACAAGCACGTCGTGGACAACACTGTGGCTGTTTCGTACATCAACCGACAGGGCGGTCTACGATCACGTCGCATGTCTCAACTCGCCCGCCATCTCCTCCTCTGGAGTCAGACGTGGCTCAAGTCGCTGCGCGCTGTCCACATCCCGGGGGAGCTCAATCGTGCAGCCGACGCGCTCTCAAGACAGCTCACTTTCCCCGGGGAATGGCGACTCCATCCCCAGATGGTCCAGCTGATCTGGAGCCGATTCGGGGAAGCCCAGGTAGACCTGTTTGCTTCCCACGAGTCCTCCCACTGCCAGCTGTACTATTCCCTGTCCCAGGCCCCCCTGGGCACAGATGAACTGGCACACAGCTGGCCTCGGGCTTCACGCAAGTACGCGTTTCCCCCAGTGAGCCTGCTCGCACAGACACTGTGCAAGGTCAGGGAGGACGAGAAACAGGTCCTGTTGGTTGCGCCTTACTGGCCCACCCGGTCCTGGTTTTCGGAACTCATGCTCCTCGTGACAGCCCCTCCCTGGCGCATCCCCCTGAGAAGAGACCTCCTCTCTCAGGGGCTTGGCACCATTTGGCACCCGGGTCCAGATCTCTGGAACCTCCACGTGTGGCTTCTAGAAGGGACGAAGCAGACCTAAGTAATCTGCCCCCAGTGGTGGTAGACACTATCACTCAGGCTAGAGCCCCTTCTACGAGGCAGGCCTATGCTCTGAAGTGGAGTCTGTTCACGAATTGGTGTTCTTCTCACCGAGAAGACCCCCGGAGATGCCCGGTCAGAGTCATGCTTTCTTTCCTGCAAGAAAGGTTGGAGCGTGGGCTGTCACCCTCCACCCTGAAGGTGTATGTGGCTGCCATTGCAGCCCATCATGATGCAGTAGACAGCCGGTCCCTGGGGAGGCATGACCTGATCGTTAGGTTCCTGAGGGGTGCCAGAAGATTACATCCTCCTAGGACACCCCTGATTCCCTCCTGGGACCTATCTATTGTCCTGGCGGGACTTCAGAGGGGGGTCCCTTTGAGCTGCTGGATTCAGTCAAGCTTAAGTTCCTGTCTCTCAAGACAGCGCTCCTGATCGCGCTCACTTCTATCAAGAGGCGTTAGCATGCCCGGAGTTCCGGTCAGCACTCTGTACTGGGCAAGGTGTTCATATGGCTTGGTTCCCTACAGGTAATCCCATTTGTGTATTCTTCCACGGTAAGGTTTCCCTCTTGGCAAACCCATGTCTTCCCTTGACAGACCCGTTCTGTCAGTCTCTTCTGGCAGCCGTTCCATCCCTACTCCAAGGTAGGACCTGCCTCAGAGACCCCTTCCCTATGTAGTACTGCCCCCTAGGTCAGTCCATATCAATGTATCCACATGTCACCTCCCTGCGGGTAGGATGTGGTCTCCGTAGCGACCTTTTCCTAAGGCTCGCTTCCCCATTGTCTTGCCAGCTGAAAGAACAAATAGGGAAGATTTGAAGAAATCTTTCTCGGGAGGTTGAAATCCCTTCCATTAACTTTATGTGGGCGGAACAACAGCGTGGCCTTCTCCAGCAGCGATGTACTCACCCTATGGCCCCTTCGGTACCAAGGTCAGTGAATTTGCGCTGGGGCTTTGAGAAGTTTACGACCTTAAGCGTAGCTTTTGTGGCACACCAGGGCTTGTCGACAATTGCAGCATCACAGGGTTGTGACAATGTTCAGGTTGTGGCGTTTTCCATAGGACCCCATATGTCGTTCGACATAACTCATAGTGACCGACCAGTGTTGTGCAAGTTACTTCCAAACTGTAATACATTATAGATTACTCGTTACTGCTATTTAAATGTAATACTTTACCTTACAATATTACTGTCTCAGAATTGTAATACATTACATTACTCCTGTATTACTTTTGAGTTACTTTCATGAAAATAACTACAAGGTAGAACTTAAAATTCTAAAATGACAAAATGTAATACAGAGCATTTTACATCCAGTAGAAGGCAATTTGATGTTCCATAATGACTGTGGGCTATCCAGGCTACTAACAATATAGCATATAATTGGCAAAGTGAAGGCTCAAGACAAGAAAGGATGACAGACAAAATCACAAATGATTAAAGGGGGGGTGAAATGCTATTTCATGCATACTGAGTTTTTTACACTGTTAAAGAGTTGGATTCCCATGCTAAACATGGACAAAGTTTCAAAAATTAAGTTGTACGTTTCAAAGGAGTATTTTTGTTCCAAAAAAACCTCTTCCGGTTTGTCACAAGTTTCGGAAAGTTTTTTTCGAGTATGGCTCTGTGTGACGTTAGATGGAGCGGAATTTCCTTATATGGGTCCTAAGGCACTTCTGCCGGAAGAGCGCGCGCTCCCGTATAGCAGAGCAATTCACTGATCAGAGCGAGAGCGTCGCAAAAAGTCACAAAAGAAGTATGTTTTTGGTTGCCAGGGCAAGACAACCCTGCACAGATTACCAAAAGAGAAACAGCATTAAGGGACCAGTGGATGGAGTTTATTTTTACAGAGCATCAACGGAGTTGTGCAAGTGTTTGTGTTTGTTCCCTGCATTTCGAAGATGCTTGTTTTACAAACAAGGCCCAGTTTGACGCCGGATTTGCACATTGTTTATTTCTTAAGGATAATGCAGTCCCAACGAAAAAGGGTCACGATCGTGTGTTGGAACCACATGCGGTGAGTAAAACTGCTTCAAATATCTCTGTGTTGTTAACTTAGCTATCAGCACGTAAGCACATCAAGTAAACAACATGCGATGTTGTCATCAAACTGCACTTTCCACATGTACAGCAAAAAAAAAAAAAAAAAATACGACATAAAGTGGAACTTCATTTTCCAAAACCGCTAAGCAAATATATTCAGTTTCAGTGCATACCACATAGAGACGCCTTTGCTGATGCTGCTCTTGTTAAATTTCAGCCTCTGGATCTGTGTCACAGCTTCCAAACCCTCTCAACGCAAAAGCCTACTGGCGCTCGTGATTCTTTAGCTCCGCCCACACGTCACGCCTCTAGGTGCTCGTGTTTTTCCGGGAAAAATCGGTACAGACTATCTTTCTCTTATAAATATAATAAAAATTAAAGCTGCAAGCAGCATTTTACCGGGGTTCAAGCACATTAAGGCCTCCGAGGTGGTCAGAGCCAACCTGGATGTTTGGATGACATTTAAACACATCCAAAATGGAGAACAGGCTAACAGACAGACACACACACTGACAGCAAATGATTAGACTAATATATGTATACTCTATAAGCATATGCACACACAAACACACACACAAAGACACACATATACATGGACACACATTTTGTTGCAGATATAGGTATTTGACATAAGTGATAGGTGACAATAAACTTATTGCAAGTCTTCTCTTTTTTAGAGTTTAGATGTCATTTTCAGGTTAAACTGTAATCATAATGTGGCAAAATTGTAAAAACTGATACATCTGTATGAACAAAATGGAAAACATTGACTCAATGAGATTTAAAATGTTATAAAAGTTCATTTTTTTAATGTGTTGGCATGAATTCATGAATCCTTTCAACAGTACTGTTCAACTTTACTGAATGAGCCCATTAGTGTTCTTCCGCTGCCATCTAGTGGTTATAAATTGCATTTACTCAAACAACACTGTGTTTTAAACATAAATGTTATAGTGTTGTTATTTTTTTTTGCCCAATCTCTCTTAAATTTTGCATGCTTGTTTAGAATGAAATCATGCATTATTTTACACAGTTTTGATAATTTGTGGGCTTTCTGTTTGTATTAATAGGCCTTTGTGTACACTATGCAAATAACATATTATAAAATTACTGGTTTATAGTTGTCTAAATGCAATTGTTCAACATGTTTTTGATAATTATTGACCTTCAGAGTCTAGAGAATTGTACTTCAGTGGTTTTATTGATTTTCATCTTAAACCCTTTCACTAGTATGCCAAAGTAACTTTTTAAAATAATCTTGAATATTTAATTAACAGCTTTATTGACAACATTGGTCCCAAAGGCAAAGTTGTTCAGAATGAGGAGATCTATCATATGATATGAATATCTAGTGTTTTTGAGTGAATATATGATCATTTTCAAACAATTTGAGGCCATTTACCATCTAAATATTGTGTTTTGAGACCTGTTGTACTGTTTTAGCGCCACCTATGCTTCGATCTCCATGAAACTTTGCATACTTGTTAAGAGTCACCTGTTACATGTTCTCACCGAGTTTCATAAAGTTTTGAGTTTTCGTTTAGGTTTTATAGGCTTTGGAGTATGTTTGGCCACACCCCTTTTTCTAAATTATCCCTTAACTGCTAACCAAAGGACAAAATTCAACATTTTTTTAATAATTATTGATCTAGAGAGTCCACAGAATATTACTGCAGTGGTTTGGTTCCGATCGGAAAAAAAACCTAGGACTAGTTCGCAAAAGTAGGTTTTTAACAAATTTGTGAATAACAATTGAACGATTTGATTGACAGCAATGGTTCTTGAGGCAAAGTTGTGCATTATGAGGAGATCTATCAAATGATATGCATATTGTGTTGATAGGTAAAACACCACGTGATTACAGAGCCATAAAACTCGTTAGCGCCAACTAGTGGCCGATTTCTTTCAAAATTCTTACAGACCTTAAGGTTCATGAGTCGAACGTACCCAGCGAGTTTCGTTCCGATCAACATCCGTTAACCCTTTCAAATAGGTGCTTAAAATTGTTTGGCCAATGGCGGCCATGTTTTTTTGAGATATGCAAATGTCCTCATAGGTACTTGTGCCTCTTCAGACCAAGACACTGCATACCAATTTTCAAGTCGATCGAGCCAACGGTTGCCTAGTTATAGCCATTTATGTGTTTTTTCTATCTTATTGCGCCCTCAAGTGGCAGAGATGCGCAATTTTTTTTATTTGACCCAAAATTGAGCTCATACATATGTGTACCAAGTTTGGTGAAGTTATCTCATTCCGTTCAAGAGTTATAGTTAAAATAGCATTTGGCCAACGTTACTATAGACACTTTTTGGCGTACTGTTTCGCGTAAGAATTGAAATTTCAACTTTTTTTTGATAATTATTGATATTGAGTGTCCAGGGAATATTTCTGAAGTGGTTTGGTTCTGATTGGTTGAAAATCCTAGGACTAGTTCGCAAAAGTAGGTTTCGGATATAGCTGGATTTTGCGAGAAAACGGTGCGTCGCAGACCCCAAAAAGGCGCCGTGCACTTTTGTTCGGGCTAACCCAAGGATTGCTACGATGCCATGTTTTTGAGTTTATGGCTAACGGTTTACGATTCACGGCCAAAAATGTCCAAAATTTTTGTTTTTTGCGCTGTAGCGCCCCCGTTTGGCCGATTGGGCTGAGACTTTGATAAGTTCTCCCCAAAATGAGCTCTACGATCTGTCCAAATTTCAGCTCTCTAGGCCTTACGGTTTGGGCTGCACGTTCAGTTCTAGGGCGGAAGAATAATAATAATAATAATAATAAAAATCCTAACAATTACAATAGGGTTTCAGCACTGCGTGCTTGAACCCCTAATAAAGACTTTTTGGAGTTATGAAGGATGCAGTACTACTCTATAGGTACTCAAGATTAACAGGATATTGAGTGAAAACGAGCATTCCCCCCCCCCCCCCCTTAAAGTCTGTTAAAAGTATGGTAGAGGTAAAATTATTATCTGTCAATATCAGTGAATAGCTTGGGTCTATTAATATTAGACACAACATAAGTAAACTCTAATGCCATGACAAGATGCACATTTGTTTTACTTTATTCTCTTTGAATTCAAGAGGTTCACAACACAAAACTGTTATGCACAGAGTGCACATGATGAACATAGCTTAGGCTGTGCTTTCTCAAGTATAAAGTGCAATTGGAGGACCAACCCCTTAGCCTCAGGCAGTCGGATGCAAGAGTAGCCTATACATTCACATTATGCTGCTGTGCTGTAGTCAAGTCAAGTCACCTTAATTTATATAGTGCTTTTTACAATACAGAGTGCATCAAAGCAGCTTCACAGTGATAAAATAAAAATAATATAACAAAGTTTGTTTCTAGAAGAAAATTGCCTCATCATCCACATTAAGTAGGCGTAATACAGATCAATAATATAATCGACAGTTCTTATGGTTTTACACAAAGGTTGCATTTGACTATTACATTCTTTTTGTGCTTATCTCTGACAAATTCGAAGTAATGAGCATGCGTCCACCTCGTGAATGTACAGTCATCTTCTGCCATCTTCATTAGCCGCTTTTCCACAGGCAAGCGCGACTCGCGAGCACAGCAGGGGCAGAAATCATGCCTCGCGCCGCTCCTGTAAAACCCGCCTTCACTGGACTATGTCACGCAATAACAAAGTTACACCAACAAGAGGGAGATTAATGAAATCTCGCGGTCTCGCAAAGGTTTTTTTTTTGTTGTTGTTGTTGTAACGCAAGCTTTGCTGAAAATGTACCAAGTAAAATATTACTGAATAATATGAAATATGACAGAAAAGATGCAAAAGAGTCAGGATCACCAACAGCAGAAGTATAGAGGTTAGAGTAAAAAGAATGAAAATAAACATGAATGTCTTTTGGGTCTGTCATAATGAGCCCGAAATGGGATTTCACTGCTGAGTGTATTGTCTGAGAAACAACGTTTATTGTCTCTAGTCAGATTCTGGAGCTGTTATTCCAGTTCAACTATCTTTTTATGTAAGGTTTTCCGAAGGAAAGAGGCATATGAAATTGAGTTATTCCGTATAAAGGAATAACCTAACCGCCATAATTTTGCTGAGTGTATTGTCTGAGAAACAATGTTTATTGTCTCTAGTCAGATTCTGGAGCTGTTATTCCAGTTCAACTATCTTTTTATGTAAGGTTTTCCGAAGGAAAGAGGCATATGAAATTGAGTTATTCCTTATAAATCCATTAACTGCATTCCAAAGTGTTTGCAGATCATCCACTGAGCCTTGGTTCATTTCAATAAACTCAGCAAAATTATTTCTAAATTGACTGCAAAATTCTTAATGTTGTAACAATTTAGGCTTAAATCGCAATCTAGACGCATGAGATGGCCGAGGGATCAAAGATAATCTGCACAAATTTCCATCATGATCTGAAAAAGATAAGAAACAGATATCAGCATCACAAACAGCTGAACATAACGAAGTAGAAATGAAAATATAGTCAATTCGCAAATAGGATTTATGAGTAGCAGAAAAGAAAGTGAAAGACTTAGCAGAAGGATTTAATAAACAGCAAATATACAACAATAAAGATGAGGTTACACATTGCCTAAGTTTGTCAGAACAGAAGGCTTGAGAGTGTGATAGATCCATATCTATTTAGGATATGCGACATTACAGAATTTGTGTCTGCAGCCAATACAATTTCAAAATCTGAAAATTTTAAAAGATAGGTAGACAAAAGAGTGAAAAACGTAGGGTCAGGAGTACAAGGGGCATAAACTGAAATAAATACAATGTTCCTATTCTCCACTAAACTGAAATAAATACAATATTCCTATTCTCCACTATTGTTTTTATATGTGTTATTCTACCGTCTGTATCACAACCTTTATCTAAAATAATAATTTTTAAAGTCCTCTGCACCAATATTAGGACATCCTTGGTTTTAGCATCCGAAGATGAATGAGATACCACTTCATAAAACTTATTATTACACCTGTGTACATCTTCCTCTTTCAAGTGGGATTCTTGAACTAACACTATATCAATCTTTCTTCTTCACAAAAAATCCAGAAAACCTGTAATATTAATGACCTAAATGGCCCACACAAACGTACAACTTAGAATATTAAGGTCAGTCATATGTATCGAACAGAATTACTGCATAATAATACAAAATAGAAATTTAAAAACAAAATCAGTTGAGTCTACCATCAAACCACACCCTACCCCCACCCTTCTTGTCAGTATTCAAAAAAACTAATTTCCATGAACTATGGCAGATCAGACCAAGAACAAATCTTGATCTGTGAGCACCCCTTAATATGATTCGTGGCGTCAACAAAAACCTGCTCATTACTGAAGCACCAACATTGGCCCCAAAGTCACATATTCACTAGATAGTATCTCTGTTAAAAAATAAAAATAAAAAATAAAATAAGAGAGAAGGAATACAACTAAAACATAAATATTATACCACCATAATCAGTAAGCGATACTGTATACTCAATGAAAGTATCTAGTAACTATAAGTTCAGAAATAAACATTAGAGTGAACAGTGAAAGACACAGCCACCTAACCATTTAGAGCATATTTTCTCTGGTTAGAGAGCAAATGCCCAGCTGAAATTCACTGAGAGTTAGTGGATGAATGGGATCTGAGAAAAACTACTTATTCCGGGGAGTATAGCATTTTAGGTTCACCTTGATTGAGAATGACCTTCAGCGTTGTTTCAATTTATAACAACGTTTTCAGGATTTCTCAGAGGGCAGGCTTCAAGTATAACTCGTTTGAAGTAATGGTGCTACATATAACATTATCCAGAGAAACAAATGTTAATGATAAATCCCCTGTTATGTTTGTACTGGCTACTGTATACAGGCCACCAGGCCACCATACAGACTTTATTAAAGAGTTTGGTGATTTTACATCCGAGTTAGTTCTGGCTGCAGATAAAGTTTTAATAGTTGGTCATTTTAATATCCATGTCGATAATGAAAAAGAAGCATTGGGATCAGCATTTATAGACATTCTGAACTCTATTGGTGTTAGACAACATGTTTCAGGACCTACTCATTGTCGAAATCATACTCTAGATTTAATACTGTCACATGGAATTGATGTTGATGGTGTTCAAATTATGCAGCCAAGCGATGATATCTCAGATCATTTTTTTTAGTTTTGTGCAAACTTCATATAGCTAAAACTGTAAATTCTACTTCTTGTTACAAGTATCGAAGAACCATCACTTCTACCACAAAAGACTGCTTTTTAAGTTATCTTCCTGATGTATCCAAATTCCTTAGCATATCCAAAACCTCAGAACAACTTGATGATGTAACAGAAACTATGGACTCTCTCTTTTCTAGCACTTTAAATACAGTTGCTCCTTTACACTTAAGGAAGGTTAAGGAAAACAGTTTGACACCATGGTATAATGAGCATACTCGCACCCTAAAGAGAGCAGCCCGAAAAATGGAGCGCAGCTGGAGGAAAACAAAACTAGAGGTATTTCGTATTGCTTGGCGGGAAAGTAACATATCCTACAGAAAAGCATTAAAAACTGCTAGATCTGATTACTTTTCTTCTCTTTTAGAAGAAAACAAACATAACCCCAGGTATTTATTCAATACAGTGGCTAAATTAACGAAAAATAAAGCTTCAACAAGTGTTGACATTTCCCAATACCACAGCAGTAATGACTTTATGAACTACTTTACTTCTAAAATCGATACTATTAGAGATAAAATTGCAACCATTCAGCCATCAGCTACAGTATCACATCAAACAGTGCACTATAGACCCCCTGAGGAACAGTTCCACTCATTCTCTACTATAGGAGAGGAAGAATTGTATAAACTTGTTAAATCATCTAAACCAACAACATGTATGTTAGACTCTATACCATCTAAGCTCCTAAAAGAGGTGCTTCCAGAAGTCATAGGTCATAGGTGACTATTATTAATTCCTCATTGTCATTAGGATATGTCCCCAAAACCTTCAAACTGGCTGTTATTAAGCCTCTCATAAAAAAACCACAACTTGACCCCAAAGAACTAGTTAATTATAGACCAATCTCGAATCTCCCTTTTCTGTCCAAGATACTAGAAAAGGTCGTATCCTCACAATTATATTCCTTCTTAGAGAAAAATGGTATATGTGAGGATTTCCAGTCAGGATTTGACGCAATTGACCACAGCATTCTTTTGCATAGACTTGAACACTTTGTTGGCATCAGTGGAAGTGCATTAGCATGGTTTAAATCGTACTTATATGACCGCCATCAGTTCGTAGCAGTGAATGAAGATGTATCATATCAATCACATGTGCAGTATGGAGTACCTCAAGGCTAAGTACTAGGGCCGCTACTCTTCACGCTTTATATGTTACCCTTGGGAGATATCATCAGGAAACATGGTGTTAGCTTTCACTGTTATGCTGATGATACTCAAACACACCAATTTGAAAAACTAATGGAATGCATAGTCGATAAAAAAATTGGATGACGAGTAATTTCTTACTGCTAAATTCAGAAAAAACAGAGGTGTTAATTATAGGACCTAAAAACTCTGCTTGTAATAACCTAGAACACTGTCTAAGACTTGATGGTTGCTCTGTCAATTCTTTGTCATCAGTTAGGAACCTAGGTGTGCTATTTGACCGCAATCTTTCCTTAGAAAACCACATTTCTAGCATTTGTAAAACTGCATTTTTCCATCTCAAAAATATATCTAAATTACGGCCTATGCTCTCAATGTCAAATGCAGAAATGTTAATCCATGCATTTATGACTTCAAGGTAGGGCTGTAGTACTCGAGTCCGGTCTTGGACTCGAGTCCGGACTCGAGACATTTTTCTGTTGTCTCGGACTTGTCTCGGACTCGTTGAATTTGCACTCGGACTTGTCTCGGACTTGGCCATTGGACTCGCCAAGTCTTCTAGTTGGTCTCGACCGAGTCCAGAAAAAAAATAAAATAAAAAATTTCTCCTTCAAAACAAAACCACATTTGCATGATGTCGCGACTGAAAACATGTGGAAAACGCTAGGCGCGCCGCTCTCCTTATTTCCAAAGCACTCTGTAGCCTGCGCTTGCGCTCCAGTGGCGTCTGCTGTTGCTGGGCAACCATGACCCGCTCTCCATGATGACGCAGAAGTTTCAGCAAAGAATAAATGGAATTCCAGCACTAAACATCCCTTTCAGTAGCTCTGCTAATAGATTCATTTAAAAAATGGCTATCCTTGTACAACTATGATAATCTGTTTCTCCATCTTGCCTTAGCTTTCAGTATTGTTCCGGGAAAGGATGTGCATGACCAGCGGTGCACTTACTGCGACCTGAAAAGTTTAGATGTTTCTAATTAAATTTTCTACCTGTTAGATTGTGTTTTATATACGTCTACACCTAGATAGCCTTTTTTTTTTCAATAAACGCGTATTAATGTATAGCCTTATGCAACAATTACATATGTAAATTTTAAAAACTTTATATATGACATTACATATTTACATTTTCATGTAACAGCCAGTATTTGTATCTGTAACAATCACAAAATTTTTCCTATCTGCATTCGGATATAACATCGTACAGTTACTTGATAAGACTGTTATGACTTTTTATATACTTTTTCGTAGTTATCACTGAACAAGTATGTCATGTTAAACTGAAATAATTATTAATTTCTAAAATAATATTTATCATGCAAGCAGAGAGATGTCATGACAAACGATTAGTGATCATTTGAACACGACTGAATCTATTCAATGCACACATTCGCATTACGCAGAACACTTTGAGCGAGTCTTAATGTTAATGAACTTCACTACACAGATGTGTGTGTTCCGCGCAAACCAGCAAAAGGTAAATATGCAAACATGTAGGACAAGTAGACAATGTATCCGTATCTAAGCTGATCATTAGCCTGCTCTTGAGAGAGAACTGATTTGGTTTTTGAGAGACTGAGACGCGGAGCGCGGCTGTTTGATTGGTGAGCGCGCTGTGCTTATTCCATTCATTCGTATCATGGTAGCCTAAGCTTTCAATATTTGCCTTTTAAATATATAAAAATAATATAACGTGTAGCTATGATGTATTATTATAGGTAAAATTACTCTTGCAACGCTCTGATTTCTGAGAGATAAACAGAGAGGCGACAACAATGCGGTGTTTTATTTGCTCTCTTTCACTCATAAAGTTTAAATTCATTCACTTCTGGCGCTGATCCCCTGGCTCACCTGTTATCTAGCAAACACCAGACTGTGTCAGCTTCAGCCGAGTATTCAGGCAGAATTATTCCTTGTCCGTTATTCGTTTTTAAGCCATTATCCGTGCCATTCCGAATAAGGTATTCGGCTTCAGGCACAACCCTAATTATTACATTACATATTTTATTTTTACATGCAACATAGATAAGGTCATATAGTAACAGCTCCACGCAATATTGTAATTCTAAAATTCACGTCGTACTTGCAAACACTTTGTGTGAATTATGGTTAATGCATGCTGGAGTAGTCGATTGTTTCCGACAGAGCTCGACTAGTCTATGCAAGCACTAGCACAGTAGGACAAAAATTTGCTGTATTTATGTGCGCATGTCCAGTAGAGCCAAACGTATCCATTCTAGCCTTGCTGCGCGCATTTGTCATATCCCGAGCTTTGCGTGTGTCTGTGCACTGTGCCAATTAGGCATAGTCATATACATTTTTGACCACAGATATAATGTCAACAAAAAATAAAGTACATAAAAATTATTTGACCTTACAGTTCCAAACTTTGTTTGTTTATCCAAGTTTAGCTCCCAGGGTCGGACTGGGAGTAAAACCAGTACTCATTAGCAAGGCCCCAAAGGAAGAGAGGGCCCTTGAAAGGATGAATCTGAAATATATATTTTTTACCTGGATATTTTCATGGGTGGGGGCCATGGGGGCCCATCAGGACTGCCTATGCATAGGGCCCAGGATCTTTAACGCCCCTGTTAGCTTTAACCCTAATTATACACACTTGAACCTAATCAAGCTCTTACTAGACACACTAATCTTCCAGGTGTTTTAAGGCCAGTTGGAGCTAAACTTTTCAGGACATTGGCCATCCAGGATGTAGTTTGGAGACCCCTGTCCTACAGAGTTGTTACTTTGCACATGCTTTTGATCATTACAAATAATAATGTAAAATGATTTTCTTAGAATAGGAGATATGCTTTCTCTCGCATCACAAACATTATCAGTAGTTTAGTATGTGGTCTTGAAGAGGACCCTTTTTTCTTTCATTTGGACTCGGTCTTGGACTTGGACTCGAAACTTTTGGACTTGGACTTGACTTGGACTCGAACCTCTTTGGACTCGGTCTTGACTCGGTCTCGAATAGTCCTGGACTTGGACTTGACTTGGACTCGACAAAGCCGGACTTGACTACAGCTCTACTTCAAGGTTAGATTATTGTAATGCTTTATTGGGTGGTTGTTCTGTACGCTTAGTAAACAGACTACAGCTAGTCCAAAATGCAGCAGCAAGAGTTCTTACTAGAACCAGGAAGTATGACCATATTAGCCCGGTCCTGTCATCGCTGCACTGGCTCCCTATCAAACATCGTATAGATTTTAAAATATTGCTTATTACTTATAAAGCCCTGAATGGTTTAGCACCTCAGTATTTGAATGAGCTCCTTTTACATTATACTCCTCTACGTCCGCTACGTTCTCAAAACTCAGGCAATTTGATAATACCTAGAATATCAAAATCAACTGCGGGCGGCAGATCCTTTTCCTATTTGGCGCCTAAACTCTAGAATAACCTACCTAACATTGTTCGGGAGGCAGACACACTCTTGCATTTTAAATCTAGATTAAAGACCCATCTCTTTAACCTGGCATCAGAGGTGTCAAGTAACGAAGTACAAATACTTCGTTACTGTACTTAAGTAGAAATTTGGGGTATCTATACTTTACTTGAGTAATTATTTTTCAGCCGACTTTTTACTTCTACTCCTTACATTTTCACGCAAGTATCTGTACTTTCTACTCCTTACATTTTAAAAATAGCTTCGTTACTGGTATTTCATTTCGCCTTGTTTTCATTCCGGCTTGTCATCACTCAAAAAAAAAAAAAAAAACCTATCCAGATAAATCGCGCCATCCGGATGGAGTGAATTTGATTGTGGTTGGATGAGAAGTATAAACAGATACCATCCCGACACCCTATTGGTTTTATGCGATCCATCGCACCTGCACATGACACAAATTACATCACCCTCCAGCAAGGGCATAGACAGTTTTTGGTTCGTTTATCATAAAATGTATTTCTTAAAAGTAGGGTTGGGTATGGAACCGGTATCCGATCGCCTCAGAGTCAGTCGGCTTAAATATCATATGAAACCGGCGTCAGACCGGTCTCCTCCCCGTCTTTCAGCGCGCTCTTCAATCCACAGACCGCGGCGGAGCAGCACGAGCTCAAACAAAGACAGAGGACATAAGGTGTGTGTTTATCAATAGATTGTTAGAATCTGTATCAGTGAAGTTATTTGTCATAAATACAGTTTACAAAAGGTCACGAAGAAGCTGTCGCTTTCTCATCTACTGTAAAGTTTTCGCTTGTCACAGCCGTTTCCTCCAGTGAAAATCTAGCCCTTAACACATATGACCGAACAAATACTTTAATTACACTTATTTAAATATACTTATACTAAATATTAATTTAATCATACGTACTTTATACATACACTAACTACTGTACAAAAGTCTTAGGCACGTTAGTGTTTTCACTTAAAAGAATGGTGTTCGGCTATTTATATATTTTGCTGTAGTGTGTCGGTAGAAAATATCAGTTTACATTTCCAAACATTCATTTTGCCGTTGTCAAACTGCTTGTGCATTCAAAATCGCACTAGATTATTATTAAAATTAATGGCAAACTGATATTTACTATGGACACACTAAAGCAAAAGATTTAAATAACTGGCTTAAAACCCTTTTTTGGGGTGAAAATACTAATGTGCCTAAGACTTTTGCACATTACTGTACTTTACAAACGACATTGTTGCTACTTTATAAAGAATGAGCATACAGTCATTCACAGAACTGATTTAAGACAGTGACAGACAGCACTCATCTTAACTAAATATCAGAGTGAGTGACAGATATACAATAGAATTATGTGTGGTTTTATATTAAATAATGACCCAGATTGTGAAATACATTTATTAGCCTTAGATTAAGGGAAGCACAACTTGAGAAGTGAGAGCATCCAAGGTGAAAGCTATGGATTTATTTAAAATATTTGGAATGTTCTTTTAAGTTCTCCATAGTTTTTTTTTTTTTTTAGGTTCTTTTTTTTTAAGTATAGGTTCAGGCACCATTTAGGCGCCTGTACTGTTTTAAAAGTATCGAAAAGGCACTGGACCCTATTTAAAAGTTATTATTTCTCACTGGCTCATTTACCAAATGGGTGCCTTATCTTCGTTCTCCACAAATAAAGCTACTGTTGGTAGTTCGGTAGTGAGACGTTTTAATAAATTATCGTTTGCGATTGACAATGTTGTGATATCTAGGCTATACCAACTTTGTAACTTAACATAGCATACGTATGTACCGAATACAGGAAGCTGTCAATCAAGAAGGTATCGGGATTATGAGTTAATTTTCCTTTTTAGTTATTGATTAATCACTTGGATTAATCATTAATTTTGACAACACTATAATGCTTATTGTAAATAGACAACGTTACAAGAGTAATTGTTATTAAGCCTGCACCAATGTTCTTGTCCATTGCCCTCGCAGATTCCTGCAGCTAAGCTTGGATGTACATTTACATTCCATTAAAGGTTATTGATGACATGCCTCTAAAGTTTGACTTTTTGCACCATAACAATACTTATTGGCAACTAGTAATCATATCTCTAGTCCTTTAATGTATTTGCATTGTACTAAAATGCGTTCATTTTCAATGGGCATATATGTTGCTGAAACATGTAGCCTAGTGCATCCCAAATTTTTCAACATGAACATTTAATATAACATTATATTCATTATGGCCTTTAGAAAAATGTTTTTTTTAGGAGGTGGGGTAGTTCACAATAGGCCCCTGTGGTGCGGCCTAAGCTTTTGTTCTTAATGGCATTTGTTCCCTTACATTACTTTTACTTTTATACTTTAAGTAGTTTTTTAAACCAGTACTTTTACACTTTTACTTGAGTAAAAAGCGTGAGTTGATACTTCAACTTCTACAAAAGTCTTTTTAAGACCTAGTATCTATACTTCTACTTGAGTAATGAAAGCCAATACTTTTGACACCACTGCCTGGCATACACATAACATACTAATATGCTTTTAATATCCAAATCCGTTAAAGGATTTTTAGGCTGCATTAATTAGGTAAACCGGAAACACTTCACATAACACCCTATGTACTTGCTACATCATTAGAAGAATGGCATCTACGCTAATATTTGTCTGTTTCTCTCTTGTTCCGAGGTCACCGTGGCCACCAGATCCAGTCTGTATCCAGATCAGAGGGTCACTGCAGTCACCCGGATCCAGTACGTATCCAGACATGATGGTGGATCAGCACCTAGAAAGGACCTCTACTGCCCTGAAAGACAGCGGAGACCAGGACAACTAGAGCCCCAGATACAGATCCCCTGTAAAGACCTTGTCTCAGAGGACCACCAGGACAAGACCACAGGAAACAAATGATTATTTCTGCCCAATCTGACTTTGCTGCAGCCTGGAATTTAACTACTGGTTTCGTCTGGTCAGAGGAGAACTGGCCCCCCAACTGAGCCTGGTTTCTCCCAAGGTTTTTTTCTCCATTCTGTCACCGATGGAGTTTCGGTTCCTTGCCGCTGTCGCCTTTGGCTTGCTTAGTTGGGGTCACTTCATCTACAGCGATATCATTGACTTGATTGCAAATAAATGCACAGACACTATTTAAACTGAACAGAGATGACATAACTGAATTCAATGATGAACTGCCTTTTTACTGTCATTTTGCATTATTGAGACACTGTTTTCCAAATGAATGTTGTTCAGTGCTTTGAAGCAATGTATTTTGTTTAAAGCGCTAAATAAATAAAGGTGATTGATTGATTGATTGATTGTTACCAGAGAAAAATCTGGAAAGAAAGACAGCGTTTTCACCGGGGCATGAAGTCTGGTGGCCCACAAAATGAGCTCCCTGTCCATGTACTGCAACAATTTAAAGATGAAAACACATGGTGTAGGAGGAGAGCCTTGTGTACACGCGATGCGCTTGTTCCACTTCATCTCTTTGCCTGCCAGAGACGGGAGCCAAGTCAGTAGCGATCTTTTCAAAAAGCCCATAGGGTTGTCCTTTTCGGACCGTTCAGGCATTCCAACCACACGCAGATTGCGATCCTGCAAGTCCACAACCTGTTGCTCAAGCACGGCTACTCGCCTGTAGTGATCTGTGACAACTTTCTTTTGTTCTTTTGTTCTCTCATCTCCCCTGTAAGAAGCTCCAGTTTGGAGCATAGTGACTGAACAACTGACATGTGAGAAGCGAACTAGTTCTGCATCATCGTCAACTCAGTCCTTAAAATGTCCTTGTAGCAGTTGTGTATTAAGGAAATTACTTTGTGATTCCACTTGCCATGACCATATTTGGGGTTTCCTGCTGCCATGCTGACTTGGAGGGTAGGTTCACATTGCTGCTTACCAGTCTGCATCAGATGTCACAGCGCGTCATGCTGGTTTATGTGCTGCACGAGTCCTTATATTTCCATTTGTGTTATACAGAATAAACGAGGATCTGCTGGCAAGAATTTTCATTGTCTGTCTTTTGGTATAAACAATGCAGAAACACTGCTACAACTGGTGCCGTGCTCATCATTTCACTCTTCGTGGCATCGGACATTACACGCGAGTGGTCAAGTTGCTGGGGTGTTAGGCCAATGAGTGCACCGCTGCAACGTGACTGAAGTGGATGAAAGGCTCGCCATTTGACAATATAAACTGTGAACTGGATACCTGATTCGTGAAATCTTCTTAAGTATTTAGTGAACTGAAATATATTGATTCTTGTGTTGAATTCATACTTTAAAGGACTTTAAATACTACCTTGGGTTAATTTAGAGTGTTAATTCGCTGGAATTCTGAAATAAAGTGTTGATTTAAATTTTATAAATTGATATTTTTTTATTTACTTTTGTTATTGTAAAAGGGAAAAAAAAGTCAGTTACAAGAAGCATTGTGATTTGAATAGCTGATTCTGATATGGAGGGATATAATAGTCAGAATGGTATGGGAAGGGGGCGAGGAGTACTGAGGTTTGTGCATACACATCAGATTTGTGGGGCTGATAAAATAGGTCCACTTTTCTCAACCCCTATTTACACAAGTGTTGATGTGCAGACACCTACTGTGTCACAGTATTCTGCCATCTCGGATGATTCTGTGCAATTATCTGATTTGAATGCTGTGACGATGAATCTGATTAATGACATAGTGAACAGATAGGCTGCGGCATTGGCCAGAATATTGTCACCTGAATCTGGGGTTTTTGTCCAAAACAAACAAAGTGATTTAACTTTTAATATGAATGAATTGTCAAAAGTTAGCTTGGTTGTTAAGCATGATGTCAGTGAGCCTCTATGTTTTTTTGGAGGTGATGGGGAGGAGAACATTTCTGTTGATGAGTGGGTGGAGAGTGTAAAAGTGTACTTGAGGAAACATGAGGTGCCCAAAAAAGTTGCAGGGCAGAGCACGTGATGTGGTGAAGGTTGGACTGAGAAGTAACCCATTGATCAGCCTCAGTAAGGGTCCAAAGCCAGTTTTTGACCTGTTCAAACAACATTGAGCGTGTTCGTGCATGCCTTTGGCAGATTTTTACACCACGTTGCCTTTGCAAAATGAAAAGCCATTCGATTATTGGATTCGGCTACACAATGCTATTGACATTGCTGTGGAAAACTCTAGATGGCCCCTTTCGTGAAGTTACTGTAATGTTTATCAGGAACTGTCCTGATCCAGAGCTGTCTCTTATATTCCAAAGTAAGCCACTGCAAGAATGGGCTGCAGCTGATGTGCAGGTTAGACTGGATGAGAATCAAAGGGAGAATAAGCTTCAACAACGCAAGTCTAACGCACTAGTGAGTAGCATTGCTTGCCATGCTCAGTCAACTGACGTTTTGTGTGCCCACGGTCGTGGTTTGGAGACAGCTGCTGCTGTGGTTCCTCCATCCCAGGTGACTGAGCAGTCTACTCAAGATCAGTCATTGAGTCGAGTGATCAGTCTTTTGGAACGAGTTTTGGACAACAACAGTGTTCATACCTCAGCATAAAGGAAGGACTGCTGTACCCGAACAAAATGCAACATGCGAATTAGTGGTGATGCAAGTCATGATACTTTTTCACACTGTCGTATAAACCGTCTCTTCTTTAACTGTCATGCCTCTGGCCACAGAGCATCAGCTTGCTCTGCAGGGACTGCCAACAAACCACAAGCTCAACAGAGTAGTCCGGACTCTGGCCAGCTGGGAAACTAGATGGTGCACAAATCCTGAAAAGGTCAGACCTATTGTTGACATCACAGAATAGGATCTTTGGAAGATGGCACTGACATTCCATCACAAATGAAAATAAGGTAGTTTCTGGGGATGGTGGTTTTCTACCAGCAGTTTATCGAAGGTTGTTCTCGCATTGGTAGACCCCTGTTTGCATTAACATCAGGCATGAGAAAACCAAGGCATAACAAGGGCCTGAAACGTGTGAAAGCAGGCAGAAAACTTACCTCTTCTGACTGGACCCAGGAATGTAGAGATGCCTTTAGTGCTCTGAAAGAGTCATTTTGGCCCATCCAGATTTTAGTAAACCCTTTTTGCTGTCTGTCGATCCTTCCAGTAATGGGCTTGGTGCGGTGCTTTCTCAGGTAGAAATGGGTGGAGAGGTCGCTTGCCCCATAGCCTTTGCTAGCAAGTCACTTAATTATTACCAATCTAAATATCCAGCACACAGGCTAGAGTTTTTTGCTCTCAAATGGGCAGTTTGTGACAAATTTAGTCACTGGCTCAAGGGTCAGCAGTTCTCAGTGTGGACGGACAACAACCCCCTAACCTACATTCTTACAAAACCTAAGTTGGATGCTTGCAAGCAAAGATGGGTCACAAAGCTTGCTCCATAAAATTTCGACATCAAATACATTCCTGGGCCTAAGACTGATGTCGCAGATGCCCTTAGCCATTAACCGTTTGTGCGACCCAGTGTGTTCCACCGACTTACCGGAGTGCCCTATGGAGCTTTATTGGAGGAGTCTCAAGTAGTGAACCCAGAGAATGTCCAGGATGTGTTCCGCTGGTCCTACAACCCTTTCGAGAAACAAGCACAAGACGAGCCCTGTTCAGATATTGAGGTGAATCATGTTGTTTCCTATGAGAATTATTTTGTCTCTCATAAGGATGTTTCTGCCATTTTGTACAGCCATAGGCAACAGGAAAATCATGTTCGACAATATGCTTACCTGCTGCCACAGTTGATTGAGTCAATTATACCATCTCAGCCACTGGATCATCCAGTATTGTCAAGGCAGGAGCTGACAGTATTACAACATGCTGATCCTGTTCTGAGCAGACTGTTTTATTTTGTGGAGCGCAAGCGTAGCCCATCTAGGAGGGAGCGGAGTAAGGAATCACATAGCGTACTTCCATTTCTGAGACACTGGAACAAACTATCAGTCAGAATGGATTTGTTGTATCGTGTGTCCAAGGATGTCGTCTCCAAAACAAATCTTTTCAGTTTATTGTGCCTGCTGCCCTTCAAGATAAAGTGCTTAAGAGGGTACATGATGAAGCTAGACACCAGGGTCAAAACTCTAGCTCACTAGACATCGGTTCTACTGGCAAGGATTGGAAGAAGATGTGAGACAGTATGTGCGATGCTGCAGAAAATGTGTAGTCAGTAAGTCATCAGAGCCTGAGGCAAGAGCTTCACTTGAGAGTATTGGGACATCAAGACCTCTTGAGCTAGTTTGTGTAGACTTTTGGTCTGTCGAAGACTCCTAAGTCTCTGGATGTCTTGGTTGTGACCGACCATTTTACCAAGCTAGCTCAGGCTTACCTCTGTCCTAACCAATCTGCAAAGGCAGTAGCGAAACCGATATGGGACAACTTTTTCTGCATCTATGGCTTCCCTGAGCGAGTACATTCTGACCAGGAAGCCAATTTTGAAAGCAACCTGATTTCTGAAATTTTTCAACTTGCAGGTGTTCAAAAATCCCATACGACCCCTTACCACCCAATGGGTAATGGGGGGGTCAAGAGATTTAACTGCACATTAGGCAACATGTGATAGGCAATCATTTGTGTCTTGCCACCTAAAGCGAAGCACAGATGGCCTCAAATGTTGAATTCTCTCACTTTTTGCTATAATACAATGATTCATGAAACGACCAGTTATCCTCCATTCCAGTTGATGTTCGGTAGAACTCCAAGGTTGCCTGTTGACATGATGTTTGACTCTGCTTGATGAACAGGTGGTTGACTATGACTGATATGTGCAGTCTTTCAGAGATGATCTTGCACAGGCTATGAAAATGTCCCAATGCTCTGCTTCAAAACAACAGCAGAGGCAAGCAAACCTCTACAATAAGAAGCTCAAAGGTGCTCCAGTGAATATTGGCGACAGGGTACTCCTGGCCAATAAGGGAGAGCGTGGCAAGAGGAAGACTGCTGATAGATGGGAGAGTCACATCTACATAGTGACGGGAATGAACGATGAGGTCCATACATTCTGTATCAGAAATAGTGCGACTGGTACTGACAAAGTTGTCGATAGAAATCTCATTATGCCAGTGAACTTCCTGCCTCTGCAAAAAGACATATCTGATGATGATACTTGTAAGAATTCTGTCTATGAATGGAAATGTAGAGCTTGGTTTACCTGTTGATGAGCTGGACGAGAGAACTGTGTCATGGATGTCTGAGCTCCCAGTTTCCCAAGATGCTGGCCCCTCTGAATCTGATTCTGTCCAGTTAAGTATAGTTGACCAGCCTACTTCCCTGACTGTTTCATGTGATGCAGACGACAGTAGACAGACAATTGAGACAGACTGCCGGTCTTTGACACATGAACCTGATGATGACAAGAACATTGTTCAGGCTGATGAAGGTGTAAATACTGATGCTTTAGCCGCTGACCATTTACAGCAATGTTCCAGAGCACTTTCCGGTCAGGGTGGGTCACTGACAGTCAGAACCAGATGTGGGAGGGTGTTTAAACCAGTCATTAGACTGATTCAGAATATGCATCAGAAGGTTTTGTCTGGGTTGTAGTATTATTTTTTTATTTTATTTTTTTATTTTTTTATTTGTATGGTTGTTTCTGTATATAAAACCGATTAACTACGAGGGTTAAATTGTGATTGAATTGAGATGTATTAAATATTTGTGATTTATGGTACCTTGTGAGGAGGAAGAGTATTTAAAGAGTGAATCCGGAAATGGATAAGATCTTATGAAATACTGTGCAAAAATGAACGCTAGGAGTATGTAATGTGTAACAGGCATGTTATTCTTTTGAGTGTTTAGAGGCTTTGCAACCCTCTTGCATTTCTAATTCTGAAAGACTGGAGAATTACGTGTTTCATGTGACATTCTGTATTATCATTTGCTACTATGGTACAAATTATTTTTCTCCCTTTTATTGTTATTATTTTTTCTTTCTATTGTCCTTTCAGATTTGTAACAACAATGAGTTTTACATAGTAATTAACTCAAATGATATATAGGGAATTTGAATAATTAATCAGGAATTTGATTAATTTATATCTCAGATGACAGTTACATTAAATTTGATTGATTATGAAAAATAGCTCAATTGCCTATAACAATAAATAATCACAGGGCACTGTAACTTACTCATTAATATGTCAATATTACATTCTTCATATCAATTATTGTGATATCTCTTACTGTAAATTACTGCAAATCAAACCGTGGTATGTCCAGCAAACCACTGTAGACCTATCAATTTTCAATAAAGTTATCACACCTTATAATTCAAGGAAAAGTATTCTCTGGCCATGAAAATATTATCCTATCCTTATGATAAATTTAGTTTCTAAATTTAGAGCTTGTAGCTATAGATCAGACACATCTCAGTGACTCGTAATGTGAGTGGGGTGGAGTCCAAGCCAATCGTCAGTATATGGGTTTTTAATAATTAAACTAGTAATACATCAAACTACAAATCACACAGAGTAAATATGCGTACGACAATACAAACAGTAAGCTTTATACAATACATAACGAATCCAAATAAAAGAGAGAAGAGAGAGAGAGAGAGAGAGAGAGAGAGAGAGAGAGAGAGAGAGAGAGAGTAGAATGAGATCACATAAGGAGCTCAGGTATGAAAATCATAGTCAGTAACTTTTGGAAGCCAACAACTATCAGATCATAAAAACACTTTAAAGCAGCATTTAAATCTCCATAGAGAAAGTGATACTTGCAAAAGTGTCCCATGTGAGTGGCGTGAGATCGGCGTCGAGCTTGTGAGCTTTGCGCGCTGTTCCCGTTGAAACAGCCATGTGCCATGAAACGGAGGCCATGTGACGCGCGTGCACGCTGCGCTTGGCGTGAGCGTGGAGCACGTGGTCCTTTGTTCTGTCCTCGCGCGGTATTTGAAAGGTTCAACAAACATTGTTCCAGAATTCGTCTTCCTTGCGTGGAGAGGCGAATAGTTGAATAAACTTAGTAAAGAAAAGAAAAGAAAACGAACGAAACGAAAGCTTCTAAAGGAGCCATTAAAATGGCTTTTTCTCTCAGCCCCTGTGCTGAGGGGGTTTGCCTCCAGCCACAGTTGTCGTGAGTTTGGCTGTAGAGGTTTGCATCTCGTTGAGTATCCTGTATAGGATGAAGGTCACGCCAAGAGTCAGGTTGGGACCACTGACAGTGGAGATGCCCCGTGCAGTTTCGGCAGCAGTCCAGGCTAGGACCGCAGATGACTGGTTCAGAACGGGCTGTCGAGGCTGTGCTTGGAGGGCTGTGTCGACAGGAGTAATGTCAATGTGTTGGGTGGTACCTTTCAGTACTTGGTCCAGCAGGTTGGCACGGGTGGCGGTGTCATGCTGGTCGTAGGTCAGCGTAGCTGAGCGCACAGGAGTGTTGACGAGCCATCTGTTACCCACAATCTCTGCTTGCGTTTCTGTGACTTGTGTACGAGGCTTGGCTTCGGCAGGGTTGCAGCTCGCAGATTCCTTCAGAGTTGTGTCTGAGGAAGGGTTTGCTAAGGCAGAGATA
This sequence comes from Carassius gibelio, assembly GCF_023724105.1. Classification (NCBI taxonomy): domain Eukaryota; kingdom Metazoa; phylum Chordata; class Actinopteri; order Cypriniformes; family Cyprinidae; genus Carassius; species Carassius gibelio. Next base: position 1,077,755 of record NC_068416.1, read on the forward strand.
ATGAATGTCTTTGGTTAAAGTACACATGTGCATGTTTGGGGCCAGGTACAGCTGTGTGTCGTGTCGTGGTAGGCCACCACATTTGGAATGTGTGTTTTGGTGTGGGTGTTGCTCTTCCACATCCTGACACTGACAATGTCTTTAGGTCTGTAGACTTGGTTTGACTCGCTGATGAGTTGGTTCAGGAGCACGTTCACTTCTCTCTGTTTGGGGTTTGCGTGCCGTAGGAAGGCGCTATCCAGAGAGTTGGCCAGGTGCATTCGTAGCAGGTCAGCTGGCATGGTGATGGTGTAAGACAACACAGTTAACACGAGGCTTAAGGGTATCATGTATGGTGGGGTTTTACTCGTGGTTAGGCTGTCATTGGAGGAGCTAACCTCCCACAGCATGTCTGTTGTTAACGCTGTAAGCAGCTGAGTCTGGGTAAAGTTCTTCTGGAAGACAGTAAACAGTGGTTTCAAGGAGTTTACAGTCTGGTTCGCTGCATTGACACTGGACATAACAATGTTAAACATTCTGGCGGCAGCAGCGGCTCTAAGCAAAGCTCCCGGGAACTGTTTGGAGCGGTGGTGGTGTCCACCTAACTCCATTTGTGTAACCGTCACTTTCTCATATTGGCTGAACAGGTGTTTGACATCGGCCTCAGTGTGAGTGAGGGAGTCCTCTCTCCATCGGAACCTTGTACAGCTGTATTCGGTTACAGTGCTGGGGTAGTGTGCCCTGTCATCGGTAGTCAGGAGTCTCAGCGGTTTTCTCGGTGGCAGCTGTCCTCTCTTTGGCTGACAGCACGGCACGGCAAACCACAGCAGCATCCTGGTACAGATAATAGGGAGAGAGAGAGAGAAAGGGGAGAAAGAAACAAACAAGGCCTGTCTTTGGTTGGACAGGACAGTCTCTTTGCTTCGTGGGCGGTGACTGGGTTTAGCTCGCCCTCGCCCATGTTTTGCCACATCTTGCTGCTGGCATGACGCTTGCTTCAGTGTTTTTTCAGTGGCTCTGGTGCTGCGTGGTGCAGCACATGCTGCGTCATGGAAATATATTGGCAGTATCCCCCTTTTGCTTCGTGGCATTACACGCCCTGGCATTGTGATGTCAGACGGTGCACAACCCACAATATTGTTCTGTGCACGCAGCATGGTTTGTGTATCATGCAGTGGTCTGGGGCTTTGGTTGTCAGTGACTGTAGACTGGTTGCCAGGGTGGATGGAGGGGTCTGAGAGGTGGTAAAGCAAAGTCATTATCAAGGTTTCAGAAGCCCGCATGTCCGCTATGTTGGTCTGTGTAGACAACGGAGCCTGCGTAAGCGATTCTGAGGTAGGCAGTTTAGCTAGTAAAGTTCTTGTGCTGTGTGTAATCACTTCAACCTTGAATGTGGGTGGGTGGGTTGGGAGTGACCACAGAATGTTGTTTAGTGTGCCAGTTTTGGCAAGGGTGTCAGTGTGATCTTTAAAGTCCTCGTCTAGACTTGGTAACTTCGAGTGTCCTTTTACCTTCTTCCAGTACACGATCACATTGTGTGTTTTTGTGATGTTATCACATTGCTGGAACAGGTGTTGGTGTTTGACATGCTTGTTGTTTGCAAGTGTGAGTCCGAGTTCCACACATTCAGGTGAGGATTGGAAGAAACCCAGCGTGTGGTGTAAGGTTTGACCACCTTGCAGGTTGAGCCGAACAGCGACCCCTTTGGTGTAAGCTGGTACCACCGTACCCTGTTTGTTGACTAAGGTACAGAGGCTTGAACTTGGGCCTGTTGTTAGGGCGTTGTACTCATGGCTGGCTGCTGGGGTTCCCGTGACCTCTGTGACCTGACCGTCTGGCTCTGTGGGAGTTCCCGTGACCTCTGCGACCTGACAGTCTGGCTCTAGCAACCTGTGTGGCTGGAGAGAAAGAGGTTCTCGCACTTGAGCAAAGTCTTTTAGCTGTTTGAAGTTCAGAAAAGGGTCAAAGTGTTCTTGCAGGTCTTTGTCGATGAGCAATGTATGAGTGTTCATTGGTGGGACATACATGGGATGTATTAGACTCATCGGAACGAATGTCAGGTGAATGGAAACAACCTGTTCAAACTGGATGTCATCCTGTCTGTACACCTGTACATTCAGTTCATAAGTTTGAGGTGTAAGAGTTCGATCTTGTCTCTTAGCTTCAAATTGGAGTCTTTTGAAAAGGTGAGATGAGATCCCCGTCGGGTTTAATCCTGTGTCGATCAGGTCTTCCCTGTTGACTCCTTTTCGGCCCACCCCCTTTTTGACAGGGCTGCCCAGGAATGTTGGCATCAGGGCAGGTGGGACGATCGGTGGGTGGTGAGGACCGGTCTTTTGTAGCTCGCTGCGAAGGCAGGTAGTCAAAACAGCATTTTCTGGTACCTTGTGTTTGTGGTACCTGGCGTGAGGACCTGTGCTGTCTCGTTCAGGGTGTGCAGCGGTTGACTGTGGAGCTTGGGTGTTGCTGTCACCTTGTGCTGTGACAGTTAGCTCTGTGGTCTGTAGATGACGGGCAGTGTTCTGGGTGCTTGGCTCATCTTCCTTGTGAGTTTTCATGTGAAGAAGCACTTTCAGCACCCTCAGGATCTCTGCTGTCTCAGACGTGGCTGCACTGTGTTGCCCTCTGCTGGCTTGGAACGGTATTGACTCTCTGTAAAAATGTCTGTGACTGTGGTGTTGTAGGGCGCCATCTAGGGTTAACTCCAAGCAGTGCTCAGAGACAGAGACTTTGGGTTTTTTCACAGTCTTTTCACAAATAGTCTTTTGCTTGGTGCAAGCTTTGTGGGCTAAGTTCCGTAACTCTTGTGTAGTCCTGTTACGGGGACACGCTGGGACTCTGAGATGAAAACTCCAACTGGCATGTAGGTTTGGGAGGAACAGAGTTTTTAAGTTGAAATCCTGTTCCATACCTGGTTCGTTGCATGCTCCGAAGTAGGTGTTTCGTAGCTGACTACAGAAAGTCTGTGGGTTTTCAAATCGGCCCTGTTTGAGGTCCATAGCAATAAGGAGCCCATGGTCTGAGTTTGGATCAGAGAATTCAAGAATCAAAGTCTGTAGCAGTTGCTGGTAGTACGCTTTGACAGTCTCTGGTTGACGATCCAGAAAGCAATGCACATCATGGCTGGCCGTGATTTTTAACAGGTACAATGTGTTCACATCTGTCACGTTGGCGACAGTTTGCAAATGAAAGTCAATGGCTTGTAAAGAAGCATGAACATCATATCCTCCTGCAGGATCTGGAATGAATGTAGAGATGCTTCTGGCTAGCTTGTGAAGTTCTCTGTGAGCAGTGCAGGGTTTGGTGACATGCGTTCTCTGGAAGGGTTCTCTTCCCTCCGTTGTTGACAGATGTTCTTGTAAGCTGGCTGGTGATTTCCTTAGAAGTGAGCTTACATGTCCTGTTCCAGCTCTGGGTTCTTGGCTGAAAGGGTTGGAGTGGCGGCCCGGGATAAATTTTGTGGTGTGCGTTTCTCCGATCCAGCCACTCTGTAATCTGTGAGATTGTCTCAGTTCTGTGTGAACAGTGTCAAGTTCATCTTGGAGCTTGTCTCTCTGCAGAGTAAGCTTGTTGAATTTAGCTTGGGCCGCTTGCAAGTGTGTTTTGCAGGCCCAGGTTTTATAGTCTTTTTCTTTCAGTTCAGTCTCTGCTCTTTTTAGGAGAGCGTCGCCTTGCTGGAGTTTTTTGTTGAGTTCTTTTCTGGCTTCTCTCTCCAGCTGTTCTCTTTGATCTGTGTCGAGGCGAAGATCTTGCAGGGCATTGTGAAGTCTTTCAACTCCTTTCTGTAGCTCTGGATCTGTGTCGTCCTCTTTCTTGTGCTGGTTCTGGGTCTCGAGGAGGAGCTGATCAAGATGACTCTGGGTTGGGGCCTGGTCCTTCCAGGCCTCCTCCGCGATGTTGCTCCGTTCACTGAGCCGTGCCTGGGCGACGAGAATGTGAACTAGGCTTCTGAAGATCCTGGCGAGTTCTCTGTAGTAGTCGCTTTGGTTTGGATCGCGTGCCATCAGTTCATCTAGCTCGGGGTCTAGTTGCTCTGGGGGCTGCAGGTTACTGGCATCCTTGGGCAGGAAGGGGGTCGTCACTGCTTTCAACCATGTCGAGAGGTGGCCCCCGTGGACTGCTGGACTGGATGCCTGGAACATCCTGATTCTCTGTCGGTGAGAGAAGCACAGCACACGCACACAAAAAGACCAATGCAAGTTCGTTCTACGTTTAACGAGCTATATTCATACGGGCTGTGCCGTTTATGAGAATTTTGGGGCTGACTGATGCAAACAGTCAGACAGTTAAGTAGCCAATTAACTTGGGTCAACGAAGGACCTGAAATGGAGATTTGACAGGCAGTAGCCTAGCGGGTCGTGTGATGACACCGGCTGCTGGTGGTCGCTCTACTATTTAACTTCGTTGGTGGCTCCCAGGTTACTGTCTCTATGTGAAATGAAAGAAACAAATCACAACAGAACAGAGGGTAGAAAAAGATCAAAGTGAAACACAACACTTGAAATGAGATGAAAACAATAGAAACACAATGTGTTAGTGGGAATAAGGAGGCCTAAGCCTACTGCTAGGTTTTAAGATAGGGCCAACAGGTGAGTGGGCTATCTGGGTAGGAAACCTAGAAATATGGTGTGGCTTAAAGAAGCAAAAGGGTCAGAACACTTAAAATACATCCGGGGGAATATCTAATATTCTGTGGCTTATAATAAGTGGATAGGTTTTATCACTTTTGGTTCACCTGGTTGAATTGAAGTCATTCAGGTGGGAACCAGTGGCTTGGTCAACCTCCCCGGTGCTCCCCAAACACTGAACCGCAGTGTCCCGGTCCTCCGTTACTCTGGCGTGTCTCGGACAGCACGGCTTGTGACTTTTAGCACAACCTTTGGAGTGCCAAAATTGCTGATGTCTCTTGAGACAAGAGGGACCGAGTTTCACTCGCAGCCAGTATCGGTGACACCGGTCGGGCAGCCTTGCTCACTGGAAACCTGAGATGACTGTCCAATCACCGAGGGAGTTCTAATCATGATAAAACAAAACAAAGGAATTATGATAATAATGGTAATTATCAAAATAACCTAAGTCAAAAGAGAGATGAAAAATAATAAACATCAAATAAAAAAAAAAAAAGGGAATGAAACAAGGGAGAAGGAGTAGCTGGTTTTCACCACAAGGGGGGGGGGGGGGGGGGGGGGGAAGTACTGCTTCTCTGTCTTTAACCTGCTGAGCAGAAAACTTAATTCAAATTAAAAATTCAAAACTGGTTTAAATCAAAATTTAAAATAAGCATGTATGAATTAAAAGGAAAATGTGAATTATATCCTATAATAACCATTGATAGCTTGTAAGTTATCATTAATGATCATGAAATTAATCAAACAGTGTGAGATTAATCAAAGAGGGTAAAAGTGGACATGCAATTCAAACAGAATGGAAAAGACAGAGGTCTGTTAGTCGATTTAACAGGAGACTGCCACTAGATGGCTTACCTTCTAAGTGGGTCAAACCGTAGTTGACCTGACACATCTAGATTTCCACTATTAACAATTACATTTTAATTCAAATCATGTTTGAACCAAACTCAAAGTAAATGTAAACAGTCAAAGGCAGGGAACATTCTTTTGTTTCCCTGTAATAATATTTGCACGAGCAAAGCTGTAAATGCAAATATTTATCGAGAATTTAGACATCTAATTTAAATACATCAAGGGGAAAGATTAGCAATTAGAGCGCATTATCTGAAACAGCCACGGGATGGCAACTTTGCACTCATGCAAGCTGGAATCAGAAAGCAGGGCGTACCCTGAAATTTCTAACCCACGCCTTCCCTCTGGTGTTTAGATAGAGGAATTACAATTTCAATATGACTTAGAAATTATCTGATCGTTTGTCAGGCTGATTTTCTGCATCAAAAATCACAAGTAACAAACCAAAGGTTTTAATCTCTGAGGTGCTATATTAACATAGGTTGAAGAAGGATCCGTTCACTTCCAAAACACAACTGTAATAAAAACAGGAATTTTCCAACTGTTGACTCCAATAAACATTTATCAAAATAGCACTTATGATTTAAATGTTTTAGGTTTAAAAATCGGGTAGCTAAGCCAATTTTACACCAGGAGTTTTTATCGTTTTATTTTTTAATATTATTGTGGTTTACCACGAATTCAATAAGCAAGGCCTTTTTAACTGAATCAGAGGAACATCGCTCAGGTTCAGATTTACATGTTGCAACTATTAAAAGATTTCTTTATCTTTTAATTATTCATATTAAAATGTTTTCACTGTAAAAAGATTTTGGTCTTTCTTAACAGGATACTTTGAACATTATACTGCAGTTTACTTTCATCAAAAATAACAGTGACTGTACTGTTAAGTTTCTACAAATACCTAGCGCGCTGACTGACCAGCTTTTTGCCTCAGTCAGTAGTGAGTTCGCGTCTTGCGACTTATCTCACAAGTAACATTACATAATTTCATACCGCACGTGCAGAAATGATTAAAAACCATATACATAGATTGATTGCTCACAAAACGAAGTTTGAAATGCCCGCGTTTCCTCCACCATAATGTAACAACAATGAGTTTTACATAGTAATTAACTCAAATGATATATAGGGAATTTGAATAATTAATCAGGAATTTGATTAATTTATATCTCAGATGACAGTTACATTAAATTTGATTGATTATGAAAAATAGCTCAATTGCCTATAACAATAAATAATCACAGGGCACTGTAACTTACTCATTAATATGTCAATATTACATTCTTCATATCAATTATTGTGATATCTCTTACTGTAAATTACTGCAAATCAAACCGTGGTATGTCCAGCAAACCACTGTAGACCTATCAATTTTCAATAAAGTTATCACACCTTATAATTCAAGGAAAAGTATTCTCTGGCCATGAAAATATTATCCTATCCTTATGATAAATTTAGTTTCTAAATTTAGAGCTTGTAGCTATAGATCAGACACATCTCAGTGACTCGTAATGTGAGTGGGGTGGAGTCCAAGCCAATCGTCAGTATATGGGTTTTTAATAATTAAACTAGTAATACATCAAACTACAAATCACACAGAGTAAATATGCGTACGACAATACAAACAGTAAGCTTTATACAATACATAACGAATCCAAATAAAAGAGAGAAAGAGAGAGAGAGAGAGAGAGAGAGAGAGTAGAATGAGATCACATAAGGAGCTCAGGTATGAAAATCATAGTCAGTAACTTTTGGAAGCCAACAACTATCAGATCATAAAAACACTTTAAAGCAGCATTTAAATCTCCATAGAGAAAGTGATACTTGCAAAAGTGTCCCATGTGAGTGGCGTGAGATCGGCGTCGAGCTTGTGAGCTTTGCGCGCTGTTCCCGTTGAAACAGCCATGTGCCATGAAACGGAGGCCATGTGACGCGCGTGCACGCTGCGCTTGGCGTGAGCGTGGAGCACGTGGTCCTTTGTTCTGTCCTCGCGCGGTATTTGAAAGGTTCAACAAACATTGTTCCAGAATTCGTCTTCCTTGCGTGGAGAGGCGAATAGTTGAATAAACTTAGTAAAGAAAAGAAAAGAAAACGAACGAAACGAAAGCTTCTAAAGGAGCCATTAAAATGGCTTTTTCTCTCAGCCCCTGTGCTGAGGGGGTTTGCGCTATGAGCGCGGCGCGAGGCCGCGCGGAGGGTCGCACAGGAGAGCAGCGTGTCCGAGAACCAAGAAGAGGAAGAAGAGCAAGAAGAGGGAGTGGACCTTGTTTGGTCAATTCTTATAGCTTGAAATAGTTCACGCCCATTTTCGAGGGAGCATCCAATGAATGTCCGCGATCTGAAGTGGGGGGAAAAGTTCCTTTGTCTCTGTGGAGGCCTGCAAAGATGGGGGTTGCAGAAACGTGGCTCTCTTTGAGGAGGTTAAAGTGAGGAGAGACATTTCCTAAAGTATGAGCTTGCAACTTATACTCTTCACATAACAAGGATTAACCATTTTATGCAGTCCATAAACATAATTAAAATACACATTAATAATAAAATGAAAGTAAGGAACTTATACGAAAGGTTTCCTTTGTCTCCAGTGTGTTGAAGGAATTTGGGTTGGGGGTTTTCGTTTCTTCTTTGAAGCTCGCATGGGCATCGTAAATAATTTAAGTCCAGCCAGGCTGGCGCCAGGCCAGGCACTTGGTTCAAAAAGAGTTTCATTTGGAAAATCTGAATTAAACACATGAATCGATGATCTGCATATCTGTTACAGATTTGATACATGTACCTGTTTTTGTTCTTGGGTGACTTTGCAGCATTTTGTTTTTATGTTGTGCTCTTTTATTTTGTCATGTGCAAGTGGAAGTCAGCAGAGGGGAATGTAGCATATTTAATTGTGTATTTAGGAAATTACTTCGTGATTCCACTTGCCATGAACATATTTGGGGTTTCCTGCAACTATGCTGACTTGGCGCACTTTGCTGCTTACCAGTCTGCCTCAGATGTCACAGCGCATTGTGCATTGCTGCCGCACGTTGGTTTATCTGCTGCACGAGTCCCCATATTTCCATTGGTGTTATACAGAATAAACAAGGTTTTGCTGGCAAGAACTTTCGTAGTCTTTTGGTATAAACACAACGCAGAAAACACCGCTACATCCTCAAAGTGCGCAAAAGTGTTCGCAGCCTTATCCACCCCGTGGTCGGTGGCTTGGATTTCTTCTTAATCGGAGAAGCCGACGGAGACATCTCCTGCTGTTTCCAATTGCAAGCCATCAGGAATAGTATAAATAATGAAGTAAGCTTAAAATAAAACAAAAAAATCAGAAAAAAGGGGCCAAACGTACAGAGCTCTATTCAAGTGCGACTAGGTTAGTGAGCATGTCACGTGACTCTCCACATTGTTGTAAATTGAAGCAACACCTCCCCCTTTACCTTTTGGACACAGCTCATGTTTATAACAGTGCTCTTAGGGGGTAGATTCATTTAAAATAATGTAATCATCAGGTTTTAGTCAGGTTTCTGTCAAAGCACATCTAGATTATGATCAGTGATATTATTTACAAAAAAGTGCTTTCATAGAAAGGGACCTGATGTTCAATAAGCCAAGCTTTATCATTTGTTTATCCGTATTGCATCGGCTTTTTCTTTGTTGAAGATTAATTAATTTGTTACTCTTAAATTGGTTTGGACAATTTTTGTATTTTCTTGTTCAGGGAACAGACACAGTCTCTATAGTGTGATATCTAGGTGAATGAGTCTCTATGTGCTGAGAATTAACTGATTTCTGTGACGTAAGGTGTAGTGATGGGAAGTTCGATTCTTTTCCGTTAACCGGTTCTTTCGGATGGTTTAATTCAATAAACTGGTTGAAAAAAACGGTTCAGCGGTTCTTTTACGCTCGACGTAATGGCGTCATTGGCGATGACGTAATGGCGTCACGTCTATCAAACATTCAAATATATAAAGTCAGTAATCATAACTTTAGTCAGTTAAAAACCTCATAATCATGAAAAGTTTACATTTGAGTTTTGCAACAACACCCAAATACAGTAACAGCAATAATGTGCATATGAGGATTTAAGTCTTGAAGATATAAAGTAAATAAATTAGGTGTCATCAGTGCAGAAACCATGATCCACTTACTAAACATAATCCATTGCGATGTATTTGTTATTAAATGAACTTCGTTTCGCCAAATTGCCCTTCATCCAAGCCGTCGGATTACCCGCACTCATAACATTAGCACAGAATCAGAATCAATCACCAAAAGAATCACTTCGGTTCAGACACGCTGTGAGTCAGTTGGCTTCACGCTGAATCACACATGCGCAGTATAATCAGCTCCTCGGTTTTAGAATCGGACGTGTCCGAAAGAAATGGTTTTCGGTTCAGTGTCCTGATGATCCAAAAACCGATGCATCCGGTTCTTGACTCGAGAACGAGAATCGCTCTAACCGGCACGTGCTGCAGTTCAGTATCATCAGCTCCTCTACTCGTATTCATGTTCTGTTTACTACAAACTCAATTTGTGAATGTGTCATCATTAACTATAAATACAGTACAGATATTTAAATCATCCCTTATTCCTATTAAACATCCTTAGAGTCTTAATTATTGTCCAACTTCCCTGAAAACCCATTTGGCCTATACATTATATACAATATACAGATTGGAAACATTCATCTAAAAAAAAAAAAAAAATCAAAATAAAATATAGTTATTTTATCATACTTTCCGATGTTTAACAAAATACTTTTAAAAAAACTACACGCATGCGCAGTATCATCAGTTCATCGGTTCTCAAATCGGATGCGTCTGAAAGAAACCAGTGTACTGGTGATCCAAAAACCGAAGCAACCGGTTCTTGACTCGAGAACGAGAACTGCTCCAGCAGTGGGCGTGTTCATTCATTATCTGGCTCGGCTTGGTGTTCATCTTCAGTTCGGTCTTCACAGCAGTTCAGTCAGTGTACTGTTTGAGTAAATAAATTACTCCGGGATATTGGTTTATTCTGACTCAGAGGGAGTGTCAGTCACGTTAAAAAAGTTAACAGCTTAAGAATTTGTGGATTAATGCTTATTGGAGACGTGAACCATTTCAAAAGATTCAGTTCGATTTGGTGAACCGGTTAAATTGAACGATTCGTTCATGAATTGGCCATCACTAGTAAGGTGGCTAGCAGAAGGTTGCTTTAGCCAGTCTGTCTGCTTCCTTACCTGGGCCCC